>NC_060179.1:26056080-26133580 GCF_021184085.1 Oncorhynchus gorbuscha | reverse complement strand
GGATGACGACATCATTTAAATACTCACAGCTTGGGAAACTGGATAAGCTTCTGGACACAATCACACATATACAGTGCCTTGCGAAAGTATTCGGCCCCCTTGAACTTTGTGACCTTTTGCCACATTTCAGGCTTCAAACATAAAGATATAAAACTGTATTTGTTTGTGAAGAATCAACAACAAGTGGGACACAATCATGAAGTGGAACGACATTTATTGGATATTTCAAACTTTTTTAACAAATCAAAAACTGGAAAATTGGGCGTGCAAAATTATTCAGCCCCTTTCCTTTCAGTGCAGCAAAATCTCTCCAGAAGTTCAGTGAGGATCTCTGAATGATCCGATGTTGACCTAAATGACTAATGATGATAAATACAATCCACATGTGTGTAATCAAGTCTCAGTATAAATGCACCTGCACTGTGATAGTCTCAGAGGTCCGTTAAAAGCGCTGAGATCATCATGAAGATGTTATGCAGGTGAATGACGACCCAAAAGCGACTTAGCGAAAACAGAGTCTTTATTCCAGTAAATGGCAAAAGTAATAATCCTGGAACACTAAAGAAGAAAACAAAACAGGAAAAAACTTAAATCCACTTGTAGTAACGAGGACAGACTGGAGACTCGACCATTGACTGCAGGTTGCTTCGGGAAGGCACCGACCGTAGCAGACTAAGACACCTGCTCACACGCAGCATCTGAAGGAGACAAGACACGACAGGGCGAGACAAGGACACAGCACAGCGAACATCATACAAGGATCCGACAAGGACAGAAACGGAAAACAAGGGGAGAAATAGGGACTCTAATCAGAGGACAAAATAGGGGACAGGTGTGAAAAGACTAAATGTGTGAATTAGGAGAATGAGGAACAGCTGGGAGCAGGAACGGAACGATAGAGAGAAGAGAGAGGGAGGGGGAGAGAGGGATAGAAAAAGGGAACGAACCTAATAAGACCAGCAGGGGGAAACGAACAGAAGGGAAAGCTCAAGGACAAGACAATATATGACAAACATGACAGAAGAACAAGGAACACACCAGGCAGGTCCGAGATACTGTTGTGAAGAAGTTTAAAGCCGGATTTGGATACAAAAATATTTCCCAAGCTTTAAGCATCCCAAGGAGCACTGTGCAAGCGATAATATTGAAATGGAAGGAGTATCAGACCACTGCAAATCTACCAAGACCTGGCCGTCCCTCTAAACTTTCAGCTCATTCAAGGAGAAGACTGATCAGAGATGCAGCCAAGAGGCCCATGATCACTCTGGATGAACTGCAGAGATCTACTGCTGAGGTGGGAGACTCTGTCCATAGGACAACAATCAGTCGTATATTGCACAAATCTGGCCTTTATGGAAGAGTGGCAAGAAGAAAGCCATTTCTTAAAGATATCCATAAAAAGTGTTGTTTAAAGTTTGCCACAAGCCACCTGGGAGACACACCAAACATGTGGAAGAAGGTGCTCTGGTCAGATGAAACCAAAATTGAACTTTTTGGCAACAATGCAAAACGTTATGTTTGGCGTAAAAGCAACACAGCTCATCACGCTGAACACACCATCCCCACTGTCAAACATGGTGGTGGCAGCATCATGGTTTGGGCCTGCTTTTCTTCAGCAGGGACAGGGAAGATGGTTAAAATTGATGGGAAGATGGATGGAGCCAAATACAGGACCATTCTGGAAGAAAACCTGATGGAGTCTGCAAAAGACCTGAGACTGGGGCAGAGATTTGTCTTCCAACAAGACAATGATCCAAAACATAAAGCAAAATCTACAATGGAATGGTTCAAAAGTAAACATATCCAGGTGTTAGAATGGCCAAGTCAAAGTCCAGACCTAAATCCAATCGAGAATCTGTGGAAAGAACTGAAAACTGCTGTTCACAAATGCTCTCCATCCAACCTCACTGAGCTCGAGCTGTTTTGCAAGGAGGAATGGGAAAAAGTGTCAGTCTCTCGATGTGCAAAACTGATAGACATACCCCAAGCGACTTACAGCTGTAGTCGCAGCAAAAGGTGGCGCTACAAAGTATTAACTTAAGGGGGCTGAATAATTTTGCACGCCCAATTTTTTAGTTTTTGATTTGTTAAAAAAGTTTGAAATATCCAATAATGATTGTGTCCCACTTGTTGTTGATTCTTCACAAAAAAATACAGTTTTACATCTTTATGTTTGAAGCCTGAAATGTGGCAAAAGGTCGCAAAGTTAATATAATAATAATATAATATATGCCATTTAGGAGACGCTTTTATCCAAAGCGACTTACATTCATGTGTGCATATTCTACTTGGGTGGTCCCGGGGATCGAACCCACTGTTACAAGCGCCATGCTCTACCAACTGAGCTACAGAAGGACCACAAGGGGGCCGAATACAAGGCACTGTATATACACACACACACACACACACACACACACACACACACACACACACACACACACACACACACACACACACACACACACACACACACACACACACACACACACACACACACACACACACACACACACACACACACACACACACACACACCTGGCGGGCAGTTTAGGAAATGTTCAAGGTGTAAGTATAGAAGTTCTCACTCCTGACTAAGGTCCATAACTGTTTTGACTTTCCAGGCTACTCTATGTCCGTGGGTGGTTTTTCCACATGTCCAGAGAAGTGCGGGTGTGTGCATTCATTCATGTGTGTGCGCGTGTGTGTGTGTATCCACCAGGTTGTAAAACGTTTTCCCGTCTCTCCTGTAAAGTAATGGTCAGTATTGTCTAAGAGGTGATGGTCTGAATGCCCCGGGCTTCATTTGAAGTCCCCGCTGATCTAGTTGTTGTTATGGATGGGACTATTCCCTATGTGGTGCACTACTGTCCATAGGGCTCTTGTCAAAAGTAGTGCACTATGTAGGGAATAGGGTGCCATTTGAATAGGGTGCAATTTGTATTGTTGTGATGTAAGATCAGCTGTTATAGATGGTTGTAGTAATATACCATGGATTAATGAATAGCTTCCACAGGTTCCAGGTCAGCTGTTATAGATGTTTGTAGTAATATTCCCTGGATTAATGAATAGCTTCCACAGGTTCCAGGTCAGCTGTTATAGATGTTCGTAGTAATATTCCCTGGATTAATGAATAGCTTCCACAGGTTCCAGGTCAGCTGTTTTAGATGGTTGTAGTACTAGCCCCTTGGTTAATGAATAGCTCCTACAGGTTCCGGGTCAGCTTTCTCTCTTTCCTCCTGTCTTCCACCTCTTCTTGCCACCCCTCCACTTTACTAGCTGTGTCATTAACAGTTGTAATAGGGGCACATGGAGAAACGTGTGGAGGCTAAATGGTTACAACTGTCATATGCACAGTCATGTCACTCCCCTTATCTCGTACGTTTTTATGTGGAACTGACAGTGTGTTAGTGACGTGAAATCTTATTCAAATCTGTTCAAAGGAACAATATGACACTTTCAGTAGATATGGTCATTTTGGGGGGGGCATGTAGCCTAGTGGTTAGAGTGTTGGGCCAGTAACTGAAAGGTTGCTAGATTGAATCCCTGAGCTGACAAGGTACAAATCGGTTGTTCTGCCCCTGAACAAGGCAGTTAACCCACTGTACCTAGGCTGTCATTGTAAATAAGAATTACCTGACTTGCCTAGTCACACAAAGGTTATGTTATATATATTTTTTACATTTTTCATGAATTCATAGAATGTTTGGGAATGGCGTATAGTAAGTCATGAAATTGCTATGGCAATATAGAGTGGGAAAGCGGCAGTGCGTTTTGACAATTAATAGACACTGCAGTAAATAAAACCTAATACAAACATCTGTCTCGTCCAGTACCGGAGTCTACGCAGACCGTTGCGCCATATCCCATCAGAGCTACAATTGGCCTTTATGCAAATAAGCCAATTGCCATACGGGCCTGCCATCATTCACTTTGAACTGGACTGTGTGTTTGTTTACAGCCAGTAGCAACAGTGCAACTTTAGATCATTAGAACGCTTTCGCCAAAACCGCAAAATAAAGCTCGATGGATATCTGCAAATGTTGTAAATACCACGGGAGTCCTCTTACATCTGGGAACTTTACAGTCCTATTGATCAAACAACCATGAACAGGTTGTCTTTCTCTTCCTCAGTCGTGCACATCAACAAGTTTGTCAGCAACTAATGCTAGCCGGAGCGAGATGAGCTAAACATCTATCGAGGGAACAGTAGATAAACCCTCTCAAATGTTTTACCTAGTTGGCTGTCAAAATTGCACTGGCCTGCACGTCCTTTTGCAGCTTGCCAGCCAATGTATGCTTGTCCAAACCCACATTTTGACAGCTGAACGGGAGCCCGCCCGCCCGCCCATTTGATCAATGCTAAATATATTTGATAGACAACTAAGGGTGTGTTCGTAAATGCATCCAGTGTGTGCGATCTGAGCGTAAATTCAGAGTGTTGTCAGATTGTCTGTTCATACAGTACCAGTCAAAAGTTTGGACACCTACTTATTCAAGGGTTTTCATTTACTTGTACTATTTCCTACACTGTAGAGTAATAGTGAAGTTATCAGAACCATGAAGTGATACATATGGAATGATGTAGTAACCAAAGAAGTGTTAAACAATCCATCAGTTTTTCTGCGCTTTGGCACACTCAGACGAGATTGCTTTCTCCCCAATTTCGTGATATCCAATTGGTTAAGGCACACTTTTTTGACTGCTGAATACCGACCTTCAATCACTTAGATCATGTATTTTCAGATAGAGATACCTCGCGAAGCAACTGCTCTCCTATCGATCAAGAATTCTTCTAATCAAGCAATCTTCTGTATAAAAGAAACAGACCGGACATGTAGGCTCGCAATGGATTGTGGTCATTGTAGCTATTATGTCATGTAGTTGGCTATTTCTGTAGTATCCCTGGTTGTGATTGGTTGATTCTCCCTCTGCTCCAACCTCTCCAACCTGTGTTTGTATGTGTGTTTTTCAGAGGGGTAGAGATAAAGTGATAAACTGCGTACAATTGGGCGTAGAAGTAATCTTCTTCCTTCTTCGTCTCTCTCTTCCAGCTGTCATGTATGTGATGGGAGCCCTGGGGCCGGCAGCGGGATATCTGTTAGGAGGAGTTCTGATTGGTTTCTACGTCGACCCCACAACTGTCGTCCATATTGACCAGAGTGACCCACGCTTTGTTGGCAACTGGTAAGAGGGTGTGTTCATGTGTGTGCGTGTGTGTGTGCGTGCATGCGTCTGTGTGTGCCAAATCAAATCAAATGTTATTTGTCACATACACATGGTTAGCAGATGTTAATGCGAGTGTAGCGAAATGCTTGTCCTTCTAGTTCCGACAATGCAGTAATAACCAACAAGTAATCTAACTAACAATTCCAAAACTACTGTCTTATACACAGTGTAAGGGGATAAAGAATATGCACATAAAGATATATGAATGAGTGATGGTACAGAGCAGCATAGGCAAGATACAGTAGATGGTATCGAGTACAGTATATACATATGAGATGAGTATGTAAACAAAGTGGCATAGTTAAAGTGGCTAGTGATACATGTATTACATAAGGATGCAGTATATGATATAAAGTACAGTATATACGTATACATATGAGATTAATAATGTAGGGTATGTAAACATTATATTAGGTAGCATTGTTTAAAGTGGCTAGCGTGTGTGTTGATGTGTTCTAACAATATCTATCTATGTCTACCTTTGGTCTCCAGGTGGAGTGGGTTCTTGCTGTGCTCTATAGCCATGCTCCTGGTCATCTTCCCCATGTTTGCCTTCCCTAAGAAGCTGCCTCCGCGCCACAAGAAGAAGAAGAAGAAGAAGATGACCTCATCAGTAGATGACGTGTCCAGCGATGATGATTTTATGATGGAGAAGGGGGAGGGACAGAACGTCCAGACCGGCATGGGCTTCGGAAAGGACATCAAAGGTGTGTTTGTGTGTGTGTACAGGGCCATAGACTACCTCTTTAATTTAACAGTCCATTGGTTTTCCTTTGTAAAAGAGGGTCTGTGAACCATATGGGATATTGTCAAATATGAATGTGATAATGGCTCAGTCATCTGCTGTCCAACAGAAGCTCTATGATGAGTCACTAATCTGCTAGCCAATGGAAGACCAGTGATGCAGTCATCCTTAAAAACCCATTGATCAGCATGGATTCACCTGAAATAGACTTAGCCTTAGAGATCCTCAGTTAACCAATCTGTTGTAGCTAAGCTGGAGTGATGCTTATTCTGCCCCTCTCCAGATAGGGTGCGTCCCAAATGGCCCTATGGGCCCTGGTTGAAAGTAGAGCGCTATATATGGAATAGGGTGAGATGCAAAGAAAATAGGGAAAATGACAGCTCGCAACACGCATCTGATTATATACAGTGTATTCGGAAGTATTCAGACCCCTTGACTTTTTCCAAAATGGATAAAAAAAATGTTTTGCTCTCATCAATCTACCCACAGTACCCCATAATGACAAAGCAAAAACAGGTTTTTAGAAATGTTTGCAAATGTATAATTTAAAAAAACGGAAATATCACATTTACATAAGTATTCAAACACTTTACTCAGTACTTTGTTGAAGCACTTTTGGTAGCAATTACAGCCTCGAGTTTTCTTGGGTATGACGCCACAAGCTTAGTACACCTGTATTTGGGGAGTTTCTCCCATTCTTCTCTGCAGATCCTCTCAAGCTCTGTCAGGCTGGATGGGGAGCGTCACTGCACATCTATTTTGATGTCTCTTCAGAGATATTCAATCAGGTTCAAGTCCGGGCTCTGGCCGGGCCACTCGAGGACATTCAGACTTGTCCCGAAGCCACTGCTGCGTTGTTTTGGCTGTGTGCTTTGGGTCATTGTCCTGTTGGAAGGTGAACCTTCACCTCAGTCTGAGGTCCTGAGCACTCTGAAGCAGGTTTTCATCAAGGATCTCTCTGTACTTTGCTCTGTTCATCTTTTCCTCGATCCTGACTAGTCTCCCAGTCCTTGCTGCTGGAAAACATACCCACAGCATGATGCTGCTACCACCATGCTTCACCGTAGGGATGGTGCCAGGTTTCCTCCCGCCGTAACGCTTGGCATTCAGACCAAAGAGATCAATCTTGGTTTCATCAGACCAGAGAATTTTGTTTCTCATGGTCTGAGAGTCTTTAGGTGCTTTTCGTCAAACTCCAAGCGGGTTTTCATGTGCCTTTTACTGAGGACTGGCTACCATAAAGGCCTGATTGATGGAGTGCTGCAAAGATGGTTGTCCTTCTGGAAGGTTCTCCCATCTCCACAGAGGAACTCTGGAGCTCTGTCAGAGTGACCATTGTGATCTTGGTCACCTCCCTGACCTAGACCCTTCTCCCCCAATTGCTCAGTTTGTCTGGCCGGCCAGCTCTAGGAAGTCTTGGTGGTTCCAAACTTTTTCCATTTCAGAATGACGCAGCCGCTGTGTTCTTGGGGACCTTCAATGCCGTAGAACTCCTGTCTCGGAGTTCTACGGAAAATTCCTTCAAGCTGGCTTGGTTTTTGCTCTGACATGCACTGTCAAATTTGGGACCTTATATAGACAGGTGTGTGCCTTTCCAAATCCTGTCCAATCAATTGAATTTACCAGAGGTAGACTCCAATAAAGTTGTAGAAACATCTCAAGGTCAATCAATGGAAACAGGTTGCACCTGAGCTCACAGTAAAGTCTCACAGTAAAGTGTCTGAATACTTATGTAAATCAGGTATTTCTGTTTTGTTTAAAAAAATACATTTGCTAAAATAAAAATAAAAACGGTTTTCGCTTTGTTATTGTGGGTATTAGCCCATTTTAGAATAAGGCTGGAATGTAACAAAATGTGGAAAAAGTGAAGGGGTCTGAATACTTTCCAAATCACTGTATTATGATTTATTTGATTCAGATTGTTTACATTCATCATTGTAACCACAATGTCACATATAATTGAACACATACACACAACATGAGCAGATTAACTCGGTCAAAACATTTCTTTATTAAAGATGACCAGAAAGAATGTCGGTACTTATTTATTTTGATCCAAAGCCACGAATGAGTGAGTCTCTCTGCTTTATGCTGACAAATATAGCTTTATGCTGCAAAATAGCCTTAAATAGGCCAAGCCTAAACAAATACATTTCATTTCCTAAATAAACTAGTACATTTCATAAATAAAAAAAATAAATGAAATAGCTCAGGTCTTGAAAATATGGGCAACCTTTTTTCCCTCTCTGTATTCTCGCTGGACTCTCTTTCATTCAGTTTCTTCTTAACATCAGCAAAGAAGGACTCTGTTTCAGAAACTCACTCTGTATAGAGGGGCTATCAGTCTTTCCACACTGTGGTAAATAAAGCCAGTCTGTTATTTAGAATTCTTTCTGTTTTTAGAGATAGAAACCGAAGCCTAATCAACGTTCAACTCTCAACTCTCCCTTGCGATAGTGTGACGGAATGACGCAATTTCCCACCCTCTACCACAAACGTGTCACGGCCTGAAGCTCAAAACATTTCATTGATGAACCACTGTATATACAGTGTCCTTATGTCAAAAAGAAAGTCCCCTCATTTCCTCTCCAGTATTTCTCCCTTGACTCTCCTCTCCTCGCTGGGGGACTTAGTTATGTTCCCCCTCACAGCGCACACTAATCGAACTTTATCACTCTGAAACTGCAGATGAGGCACGGCTTTCTGGGCTTTTCATTATGTGTATTTGAGTCCAGTACAGGCTGCCTGCCAGCATGTTTGTGTTTGGGTGGAAAGGATCAATTCAACACTTTGTGCCCCAAAGGCAGGAGACCACTGAAGTGGCTGTTTCAACCTTCTGAAAACGACTGTGACTCACTATGACCGTGTCCCAAATGACACCATGTTCCCTATGTAGTGCATTACCGTATGTGGTCCTGGTCTAAAGTACTACACTAAATAGGGGACCATTTTGAACACACTGTTGTTTCTGAAGGCTGTTTTTAGGAATCATGACGTGGTTGAATGATTTAATAACTATCCCATTCATTTACATTTTAGTCATTTAGCAGACACTCTTATCCAGAGCGACTTACTGGAGCAATTAGAGTTAAGTTTCTTGCTCGAGGAAACATCAACAGATTCTTCACCTAGTCAGCTCAGGGATTCGAACCAGCGACCTTTCCGGTTACTGGTCCATTGCTCTTAACCACTAGGCTACATTCACCCTGTCTCACTCACTCTGTACCTGATCCATTGGCCCAAAGACAATCTAGGAATTGATCTCTCCACTGTTTGCATTCATTTTCTTTGCCATCCTGAAAAAGTGGACAAAACTGAGGAGGGGGAACTAGACAAATGATTGACTAATAGGGGAGGGGAGGGGAGGGCCAATGTCTTGTTGAAACTAAAGGATGATTGGGTCAAAACGCATTGGCTCATTCATGACACAAACGTGAACCCCAACTTTCTGTCCTCCTTATATTCACAACCATGTGACTAGAGAGGGATGTCAAATCAAATTAAGTAAACAATTAGCTATTGGCTTTCAATAATTAGGGTCCAAATTAGAGGTAGACCGATTATGATTTTTCAACGCCGATACCGATTATTGGAGGCCAGGGTCGAAAGCCGATACCGATTAATCGGCTGGTTTTATTTATTTATTTGTAATAATGACAATTACAACAATACTGAAAAACTAAACATGTTCAAACTTAATATAATACATCAATAAAATCAATTTAGCCTCAAATAAATAATTAAAAATGTTCAATTTGGTTTAAATAATGCAAAAACAAAGTGTTGGAGTAGAAAGTAAAAGTGCAATATGTGCCATGTAAGAAAGCTTTAAAGAAACGTTTAAGTTCCTTGCTCAGAACATGAGAACATATGAAAGCTGGTGGTTCCTTTTAACATGAGTCTTCAATATTCCCAGCTAAGAAGTTTTAGGTTGTAGATATTATAGGAATTATAGGACTATTTCTCTCTACACCATTTGTATTTCATTATTATTCATTACCTTTGACTATTGGATGTTCTTATAGGCACTTTAGTATTGCCAGTGTAACAGTATAGCTTCCGTTCCTCTCCTCGCCCCTCCCTGGGCTCGAACCAGGTACACATCGACAACAGCTACGCTTGAGGCATCATTACTCATCTCTCCACAAAAGCCGCGGGGAACAACTACTTCAAGGTCTCAGAGCGAGTGACGTCACCGATTGAAATGCTATTAGCGCGCACCCCGCTAACGAGCTCGGGAGTTGATAGGCTTGAAGTCATAAACAACTCAATGCTTGAAGCATAGCGAAGAGCTGCTGGCAAACGCACAAAAGTGCTGTTTGAATGAATGCTTACGAGCCTGCTGCTGCCTACCACTGCTCAGTCAGACTGCTCTATCAAATATCAAATCATATTCTTAATTATAACATAATAACACACAGAAATACGAGCCTTTGGTCATTAATATGGTCAAATCCGGGAAAAAAATAATTTTGAAAACAAAACGTTTATTCTTTCAGTGAAGTACGGAACCGTTCCGTATTTTATCTAACGGGTGGCATCCATAAGTCTAAATATTCCTGTTACATTGCACAGCCTTCAATGTTATGTCATAATTACGTAAAATTCTGGCAAATTAGTTCGCAACGAGCCAGGCGGCCCAAACTGTTGCATATACCCTGACTCTGCGTGCAATGAACGCAAGAGAAGTGACACAATTTAATATTGCATGCTAACATGGATTTCATTTGAACTAAATATGCAGGTTTAATAAAATATACTTCTGTGTATTGATTTTAAGAAAGGCATTGATGTTTATGGTTAGGTACATTCGTGCAACGATTGTGCTTTTTTCACAAATGAGCTTTTGTTAAATCCTCCCCCATTTGCCGAAGTTGGCTGTTTTTGTTAGGAATAAATAGTCTTCACACAGTTCCCAACGAGCCAGGCGGCCCAAACTGCTGCATATATCCTGACTCTGTTGCAAGAGAAGTGACACAATTTCCCTAGTTAAAATGAATTCGCATTAGCAGGCAATATTAACTAAATATGCAGGTTTAAAAATATACTTGTGTATTGATTTTAAGAAAGGCGTTGATGTTTATGGTTCGGTACACATTGATGCAACGACAGTGCTCTTTTCGCGAATGCGCTTGTTAAATCACCCGTTTGGCGAAGTAGGCTGTGATTCAATGATAAATTAACAGGCCCCGCATCGATTATATGCAACGCAGGACAAGCTAGATAAACTAGTAATATCATCAACCATGTGTAGTTAACTAGTGATTATGTTAAGATTGATTATTTTTTATAAGATACGTTTAATGCTAGCTCCTTGCTGCACTCGCATAACAGGTAGTCAGCCTGCCACACAGTCTCCTCATGGAGTGCAATGTAATCGGCCATGATCGGTGTCCAAAAATGCCGTTTACCGACTGTTATGAAAAATGGAAATCGGCCCTAATTAATCGGCCATTCCGATTAATCGGTCGACCTCTAGTCCAAATTGTATCATCGTGACCTCTTGAACCCAAACATTCTAGATATGTTCACACACACACACACACACACACACACACACACACACACACACACACACACACACACACACACACACACACACACACACACACACACACACACACACACACACACACACACACACACACACACACACGTGATTAATCCAATGAACGATAAAACAAAGAAAGGGTGAAATTGGGTTAGGAGGAGCTTATAGCTCTAATTATTGTCTTCAGGCAGCGGGGGAGTTCCTGGTTTCTTAAGGCTTATTCACATATTCTGGTTATGACTGGAGAGAGAGATATGTGCAACAAAAATATTTGGAATTGAACTTTAAGTGGTGTTTCAAGTGGCTCCACACTCCACAAAATATACAATCTCTCAGCACAACACACACTCTATGCGCAGAGGATTGTGTGTGTGTGTGTGTGCGTGCGTGCGTAAAATCTCTGTGATACTGATGATGCTTCCTGAGGTGTGAAAGGAAACTGTTTCCTCTGTGACCAATAGCAAACAGCTGCTGTCCAAGCAGTGATCACTCTGGGGTGTTACAAATAAAATGGGACCTCTGGCGTGTTATAGCGATAGGATGTCTTCCTTGTAGAGAAACAACACACATTGGTAGATGTTGCGTATTGTGGATCCTTGATGTAAATCTAACGTTTTATAGAAAAAAATGAGCAAAAATTGTCCAATTAGTGCACAGTAGCTGTGTGTCTAGATAGCTGTAATGTGTTACCGCCCAGGGCTATTGAACACACAAGAACACACCATCTTTTCTTCTGGTTATTCCTCATTGGGTCATTGGTGTTATTTGAGGTGAGTGTCCCTTGCCCCACCCTGCCTTGCCCGGTAACAGTGGGTTATTTATAGGGCTGTGGCGTTCATGACATTTTGTCAGCCGGTTATTGTCATGCAAAAGACTGCCGGTCTCACCGTAATTCACCGTTAATTAACATTTAGTGTCTCCAGACCTCCAAGCATACAAGGTGTGTGTGTGTGTGTGTGTGTCTACTGTATGTTTGTCTATTAGTGTACTCATGTCTCTGGTCTCTCCCCAGACCTCCCCAAGGCAGCGATAAGGATCCTGTCCAACACGACGTTCCTGTTTGTCAGTCTGTCCTACACAGCAGAATGTGCCATCGTTACAGCCTTCATCACATTCATTCCCAAGTTCATAGAGTCCCAGTTTGGCATCCCTGCTTCTAACGCCAGCATATACACAGGTAAGACTAACTCTCTCTCTCTCTCTCTCTCTCTCTCTCTCTCTCTCTCTCTCTCTCTCTGTCTCTCTCTCTCTCTCACTCTCTCTGTCTCTCTCTCTCTCTCTCTCTCTCTCTCTCTCTCTCTCTCTCTCTCTCTCTCTCGCTCTCTTTCGCTGTGTGTGAGTCTCTCTCTCTCCTTTTGTTGTGTCTGTGAAGGTTAGAGAGAGGAGAGAGATACTGAAGAGCTAGCCTTATCACTCATTTACACAGAAGAGCGGCAGGGTAGCCTAGTGGTTAGAGCGTTGGACTAGTAACTGAAAGGTTGCAAGTTCAAATCCCTGAGCCGAAAAGGTACAAATCTATCGTTCTGCCCCTGAACAGGCAGTTAACCCGCTGTTCCTAGCCTGTTATTGAAAATAAGATTTTGTTCTTAACTGACTTGCCTAGTTAAATAAAGGTAAAATAATATATAGCCCTCTGTCTTCTTCTTTCAATTACTCTTCCTGTCTCTTGAGTCGCTCTACACACACACACACACACCTGAGGGGACAGGACAGTGTAGTGATGTGTCATGGTACTGTAGTGTAGAGGGACAGTCAGATGGCTCTAGTCAGCTCTACTCTTGTGTGTGTGTGTGTGTGTGTGTGTGTGTGTGTGTGTGTGTGTGTGTGTGTGTGTGTGTGTGTGTGTGTGTGTGTGTGTGTGTGTGTGTGTGTGTGTGTGTGTGTGTGTGTGTGTGTGTGTGTGTGTGTGTGTGTGTGTGTGTGTGTGTGTGAGCTCGACAGTCCTGTCCTCTCACCGAGACGTTCTCATGCACTGACCAAATTACCCAAATGGCACCCATTAGCGACACAAACCCACACTCAGATCACAACAAACACATCGTTTCCACATTGCCTTTGCTATAGCATTTGTAATAACATGTATTTTAAACGCATGTATACATACTGTATGTACATGTACCACGGCAGCCATATTGCTTCAAAAGCTCACCACCCATCAACACATACAGAGGTCAGAGGGGTGTTATACCTTAATCAGTGAATCGTCTCTTCCAATCTATAACACTTAACACCCTAATCTGTATTATTGGGAACTAGCAGGTCATTGATTGACAACTCGATATTGACAGGTCAGCCTTAGACAGCCCAGGGAGGGAGAAGTGTGTGTGTGTGTGTGTGTGTGTGTGTGTGTGTGTGTGTGTGTGTGTGTGTGTGTGTGTGTGTGTGTGTGTGTGTGTGTGTGTGTGTGTGTGTGTGTGTGTGTGTGTGTGTGTGTGTGTGTGTGTGTGTGTGTGTGTGTGTGTGTGTGTGTGTGTGAGGCACCCACGGTGACGTTAGTTCATCTGCCTGTTGCCAAGAGACAAGAAGAGAGAAAGATTGGTTAGTAGTGTAAGATGATGATTTCAACAGAGGATACCTTAGGAGGAGCAGAGTCATGGAATGGTGAGGGCTGACCTGACCATTCACAAAGCATCACAGAGTGCTGATCTAGGATCAATGTAGTCTTTTGGGTTATAATGAATAAGATCACATGTACGGGTGGGGATCTGATCCTAGATCAGCACTCCTACTCTGATACGCTTTTTGAACATTATGGGTATGAACATCCTAGCTTGTTTTACGAAGAGATAAGAGAATACTGTCATAGGATTGTAGGAATGGTAGAGATGTTGAGTGTGTGGTGGGGAGGGGAGGGGAGGGGGTGTAAATGCCTGTATGCCCGTTTGCAAGTATGTGTGCATAGGTATGTGCTGTGGTGTGTATATGCTGTGGTGTGTGTGTGTAGTTGCATTCTCTCAGGGGCACGAGAGAACTGTCACTGTTCTCGGCTCATTTAGTTACAGCTACAGAAATAGTAGCATCATCACCCACACCTCTCTCTCTCTCTCACACACACGCACACACGCACACACACACACACACACACACACACACACACACACACACACACACACACACACACACACACACACACACACACACACACACACACACACACACACACACACACACACAATCTTTCTGCTAAAACATTCTTTCTAACCTTCTTTGTGCTGTCCTCTGTCTCATCCATCATTCTATACTTCCTTTCTTCCTCTGACCACTTTTCCTCCCTCTTTGTAGCCAGAAGCACCACTGTAGAAATGCTGTTTAAATCATGTGTTGTCCTGGTAGCAGAAGAGGTCCGTCTTGCGATCTCGCTGAAGAGAGAGGGGGTCTTTTTCTCTGCACATAACACGCTGTCGAGGTGTAGAACATGTAGAACGCTGCTCTCCTCTCTGCTCCTGTGTTTCCAACCCCCTCCCTCCGTCCCCTGTCCCCCCCTGCCTTGCTACCCGGCCGAGAGGGCCCGTCACACACACATAAAGGAATGCCAGTGTGAGCAAGAGGGTGACAGAAAGACGGAGAGCGAGGATAGAGAAAGTGAGAGAGAAGACAGCAGCAGCAGAGGGAAGTTTTAGCAGACAGATGTGTGTGTGAGGTGTGAAGAGGCAAAGAGAGGTGTGTGTGTGTGAGGTGTGAAGAGGCAAAGAGAGGTGTGTGTTTTTATTTTTTCACATTTAACCAGGTAGGCCAGTTGAGAACAAGTTCTCATTTACAACTGCGACCTGGTCAAGATAAAGCAAAGCAGTGCGACAAAAACAACAACACAGAGTTACACATAAACAAACGTACAGTCAATAACACAATAGAAAGATCTATGTGCAGTGTGTGCAAATGTAGAAGAGTACATTTGGTAAGGCAATAAATAGGCCATGGAGGCAAAATAATTGCCATTTAGCATTAACACTGGAGTGATAGATGTGCAGATGATGATGATGTGAAACTACAGATACTGGGGTGCAAAAGAGCAAGGGGAGAAGTAACAATATGGGGATGAGGTAGTTGGGTGTGCTATTTACAGATTGGCTGTGTAGCTGATGCTTAAAGTTCGAGAGGGAGATATAAGACTCCAGCTTCTGTGTGTGTGTGTGTGTGTGTGTGTGTGTGTGTGTGTGTGTGTGTGTGTGTGTGTGTGTGTGTGTGTGTGTGTGTGTGTGTGTGTGTGTGTGTGTGTGTGTGTGTGTGTGTGTGTGTGTGTGTGTGTGTGTGTGTGTGTGTCTGTTTAGGCAAGCAAGATCTCATCACAGAAACACATGAAGCACTTACAGGATCATCATAAGCTACAGTCCATTAATTACAGTGCCTTCGGAAAGTATTCAGACCCTTTTATTTTTTTTCCACATTTTGTTACGTTACAGCCTCATTCTAAAATGGGGGAGGAGGGCCTTGGTGGAGGCCACTGTGTTCTTGTGGACCTTCAATGCTGCAGAAATGTTTTGTTGTCCCAGATCTGTGCCTGTTATTATAGGGCATTGTTTCTAGATTGATGAGGGGGGAAACTATTTAATCCATTTTAGAATAAGGCTGTAACGTAACAAAATGTGGTGTGTCTGAATGCTTTCCGAATGCACTGTATAATCCACATAATTATTCACATGTCCTGTTGCTGCAGTTTTTTTTTCCTACTGTAGAAAGCTGGCTCAAATTAAGGTCCGACATCTGTAGTTCATATAAAGATCATGTAAATGGGGAGTGTGTTTGTGTGTATGTGAGTGAGAACGTGAGAGGGAGATATAGCACATACTATGTGAGTGTCCAACCATGCCAACACACACACGGTGTTCAGAACACTCTCTTCTCTGATCCTGTTTCCTTACCGTCCTCCCTCCATCCCTGTTCATCCCCTGTCTCCCCTGCCTTGTTACCCACCCGAGAGGGCCTGTGGCTGGGATAGAGGTCAGGCATGTGAAGCCTCTCTGGGTCCTAGTCTTCCAGTGGAATTACACACTGACCCCGTTCTGCCTCTGCTGCCAGCAGTCAGCTTTGACTTACCCTGCCTGTCAACTAGGGTGTGGGTGTGTTTGCTGCCCTAACCCGGCTCCAGCCTCTAACTACTACAGCCCTCCTCCAGCCGGCCCAAATGGAACTCACAGCCCCAACCCACACTACTCACTGCTATTATACAGTACAGTAACCAACCTCCTGCTACCTTATTGCCCAACAGCTTCTTTGTCACAGTTATTAATGGGTTGCATTTTGCCACAATATTGTTATGAACTTTTGTTTTAGGACTAATGCCCAACTGAACATTCTACTCAATGCAGTCTCAATGGGTGATGATGAAGATTTCGTCAAATTGATTTACTGTTGCTTGGAGACACGACATTTCAAAAGGAGGCAAATAATTAGTAGGACAAGCTTTTGTCATCATTGTGATGTCTCCAGGTTGACTTTAGATGCAGTATAACGTTGTCTAGAGTGGAGAACGCTGAAATTTTAGCTAGCTAACGCTAGCATTGCTAGTTATTTCTGACTAACTTTGCTAGCTAATGGTACCATTTGACATCTCTCTAAAGTGAACCTGACGACATCATAATGGTGGCAAAGTTGTTTCCTACTAATTATTACTCTACTTTAGCAATGCCATCGTATTTCCAGGCCACTATCGTGTAAATTTGACGAAACAGTCATTAGCCACCATTCAGAAAGACTTGGCATTAACCATCAGTGCGACAGCAATATGCTGAGGCATCTGTAGAACGTTGATGACAATGGCAACGATGCGACCGAGTGAGGAAAGTGCAATCCATGAATAATATGTTTCACAACAACTTGTTGTCCATGTTTGTTACAATATCGCTCTAATACCAAGCCCTCTGCCCATTTCTTGTTTTGAATGCTTTTCCTGAACTATAATTGACACTCAATCACTCTTGCCGTCTTTCCCTCTCTCTCTCTGCCTCCCTCCCACCTCTCTCTTTCCCTCTCTCTCTGCCTCCCTCCCACCTCTCTCTGCCTCCCTCCCTCCCACTCTCTCTTTCCCTCTCTCTCTGCCTCCCTCCCACCTCTCTCTTTCCCTCTCTCTGCCTCCCTCCCACCTCTCTCTTTCCCTCTCTCTCTCTGCCTCCCTCCCACCTCTCTCTTTCCCTCTCTCTCTCTGCCTCCCTCCCACCTCTCTCTTTCCCTCTCTCTCTGCCTCCCTCCCACCTCTCTCTTTCCCTCTCTCTCTCTGCCTCCCTCCCACCTCTCTCTTTCCCTCTCTCTCTCTGCCTCCCTCCCACCTCTCTCTTTCCCTCTCTCTCTCTGCCTCCCTCCCACCTCTCTCTTTCCCTCTCTCTCTCTGCCTCCCTCCCACCTCTCTCTTTCCCTCTCTCTCTCTCTCCCTCAACCCAGGTGTGATCATCGTGCCCAGTGCTGGGGTGGGTATCGTCCTAGGGGGCTACATCATCAAGAAGCTGAAGTTGGGAGCCAGAGAGTCAGCCAAGCTGGCTATGATCTGTAGCGGGGTGTCTCTGCTCTGTTTCTCTACACTCTTCATTGTGGGCTGTGAGAGCATCAACCTGGGAGGTATCAATATACCATACACTACTGGGTGAGTTACTGCAATACTACTACTACTACAATACTACTAATATACTACTACAGATACTACTATTACATCAACATACCATACACCACTGGGTAAGTTACAACACAACTACTACTACTCCAATGCTACTACTACTTCTTCAATACTACTAATATAATACTACATATAATACTTTCATGCCATACAGCACTGGGTAAGAGTTACTACAATACAACTACAGAGTTACTACAATACTACTACTATACTGCATATATTACTCAACATACCATAGACGACCGGGTAAGTTATGGAGAAAAACTACAATACTATGAATATAATACTGCAGCTATTACTATAACATCAACATACCATACACCACTGGGTAAGAGTTACTACTACTACAATACTACTACTATTCAACAGATATTAGTATAACATCAACACATACCATACACCACTGGGTAAGAGTTATAACCACTGGGTAAGAGTTACTACTACTACAATACTACTACTATTCAACAGATATTAGTATAACATCAACACATACCATACACCACTGGGTAAGAGTTACTACTACTTCAATACTACTACTATTCAACAGATATTACTATAACATCAACACATACCATACACCACTGGGTAAGAGTTACTACTACTACAATACTACTACTATTCAACAGATATTACTATAACATCAACACATACCATACACCACTGGGTAAGTTGCCTTGATGACTGCTTCGCACACTCTTGGTATTCTCTCGACCAGATTCATCTGGAATGCTTTTCCAACAGTCTTGAAGGAGTTCCCACATATGCTGATTGTGGAGGCCAGGTCAACTGATGCATCACTCTCCTTCTTGCGAAAATAGCCCTTACACAGCCTGGAAGTGTGTTGAGTCATTGTCCCGTTGAAAAACACATGATAGTCCCACTAAGCGCAAACCAGATGGGATGGCGTATCGCTGCAGAATGCTGTGGTAGTCATGCTGGTTAAGTGTGCCTTGAATTGTAAATAAATCACTGCCAGTGTCATCAGCAAAGCATCATCACACCTCCTCCTCCATGCTTCACGTGGGAACCACACATGCGGACGGAGATCATCTGTTCACCTACCCTGCATCTCACAAAGATATGGAGGTTGTAACCAAAAATCTCATTAGACCAAAGGATAGATTTCCACCGGTCTAATGTCCATTGCTCGTGTTTCTTGGCCCAAGCAAGTCTTTTCTTCTGGTTGGTGTCCTTTGGCAGTGGTTTCTTTGCAGCAATTTGACCATGAAGGCCTGATTCGTGCAGTCTCCTCTGAAGAGTTGATGTTGAGATGTGTCAAGATGTTACTTGAACTCTGTGAAGAATTTATTCTCTGCAGCAGAGATAACTCTGGGTCTTCCTTTCCTGTGGCGGTCATAGCGCTTGATGGCTTTTGCGACTGCACTTGAAGAAACTTTTTCCATATTGACTGACCTTTATGTCTTAAAGTAATGATGGACTGTAATTTATCTTTGCTTATTTGAACTGTTCTTGCCATAATATGGACTTGGTATTTGACCAAATACGGCTATCGTCTGTAAACCATCCCTGTCCTGTCACAACACAACTGATTGGCTCAAATGCATTAAGAAGGAAATAAATTCCACATGTTAACTTTTAACAAGGCAACACCTGTTAATTGAAATGCATACCTCATGAAGCTGGTTGAGAGAATGCCAAGAGTGAGCAAAGCTGTCATCAAGGCAAAGGGTGGCTACTTTAAAGAATCTAAAATATATTTAGATTTGTTTCACACTTTTTTGGTTAATACATGATTCCATATGTATTATTTCATAGTTTTGAAGTCTTCACTATTAATCTACAATGAAGAATATAGAAAAACCCTTTGACTGGTACTGTATACTATTATATCAACATACCATACACCGCCTGGTAAGAGTTACTGCATTACTCGTACAATACTACTACAGATATTACTATTACATCAATATACCATACACCACAGAGTAAGATACAGTATATCAGAGTAGTAGTATTGTAGTATAACGATTACATCTAGCTACGTCCCATACAGCACTGGGTAAGAGTTACTACAATACTATTACAGAGATGTTACTGTTACATTAAGTGGATAAGGATCGCTGATATCACTGTGACTATTACCACAGTGAAATCCACAGGGTAAGAGTCGTTACTATATACTCATCATCATCGGCGGTCACTCTGGGTCATGTATGATTGTCCCCCTGATGGGTCCTGCTTGTGGGTCTTCAGATGGCCGATCTGGGAGCCACATATTTTGTGCAGTATGGGCAGCGGGTGAGTGATGGTTGGATCTTCTTGATGGAAAGTCTCTCCTTTCGAAGTTGCCGCTTGTGCTCTGCGCCACGGCGGAGATCTTCTTTGTACCGCGCTACACCCTCTTGGACAGTTTTTCTCCATGTCGACCTGTCTTTTGTAGTACTTTTTGCGGTAAGTCTTTGGTATCGCTTATTTTTTCCCTCCAGGAGCGAGTTGGCACCATGGCCAGTCCACCTGAGCTGGTGTTGAGTGGTGCTACTGATGTTTGCCTCCTTGGGGAAACTGGTGTTGATGCGCTTGTCTTCCCAGCTGATCCTCTTGATGTTGCGGAGGCCATCTTTGGTGACACCAAGGCTTTAAGATGGCTGCTGTATGTGGTCCATATTGCTGACCCATACAGTAGAATAGGGAGTTGTACTGCTTTGTAGACCAGGATTTTGGTTCTGGCCTGGATGTCGCGATTCTTGAAGACTCGTTTGCTCAGTATTGAGAAAGCTCCACTGGCATGGCTTAGGCGGTGATGTATCTCAGCGTCAATGTCGGCTTTGGAGGAGAGAAGGCTGCCAAAGTAGGGAAAGTGGTCTACATTTTCAAGAGTGGTATTGTCAATTTGTATTGCTGGGGCTGGTGTATTTTTGTTACGCCGTGGTTGGTGGAGGATTTTGGTCGGCCAGACCCAGAAGCTTGTCTACCTTTTGCGGAAGCGTCCAGGATGCACTGAAAGTCCTCTTCCAAGTGGGCAGTGATGGCATTATCGTCTGCATACTGGAGCTCCACAATGGAAGTGTTGGTCATTTTTGCTCTTGGCCTTGAATCTGTTCAGGTTTGCAGTCTGTTCTGTGCAGGATCTGGACTCCCTGAGGCAGATTTGAGCCTGTGAGGTGGAGGATGGCCACAATGAAGATAGAAAACACCTGAAGTGAGCCACTGTTACTGAGCACTAAAGCTGACTTGATATCAAGCATCAATCCCAGTATTATATTACTACTATGTTACTCTATGGTATTGGCTACAAGACTTATACATGATTACTACTATGAGTCCTTATATCACTGAAGACTATTGCAATTTTTCAATGGTTTATCATTTGCCACTGAGCGAATGCATTATTTAACACCAGTGTTCTATTTTAACCATCATCAACACCTATTCAACAGCCGTTCGCTCTATTGGCGCGTTGTTGGCGTCACTGGTCCATTAGCAACCACACACACTCACACACGCACGCAACACTATCATCTGCTGTGGAACACAGAGGATTCATCCCCACATCACCTTCTATTTCTGTTCTGTTTTATATAGTCCCATCAAGGTGTTGGGTGTTTGTGTAATCATCACTCCTCATGCTTGGTCCCCATCCTGCGTCCCTGGATGGCATGGAAATTGTGGATGCACACACACACACACACACACGGATGGACACACAGACACACACACACTGCTAACATGTATAGCGTATGTGATCCAAAGCAACAGCTGTACAGTGGATGCGTTTTAAATGGGACCCTATTCCCTTTATTTATTTATTTCATTTCACCCTTATTTAACTAGGCAAGTCAGTTAAGAACAAATTCTTACTTACAATGACGGCCTACCCTGGTCAAACCCAGACGACGCTGGGCCAATTGTGCGCTGCCCTATGGGACTCCCAATCACGTCATGGTAGTGCACAATGCTATAGTGGACTACTGGGACTTGGTCAAAGTAGTTCACTATGTAGGGAATAGGGTGCAATTTGGGACGCAGATAGTTTGTAATGTGTCTCTAACCCACTCTACAGTACCAGACCCTCTTCTCTACTTCTGCACTGTCCTGTCTGAGCTGACCAGTATCCCAGACAGACTGTTCTGAGCATTCCTTTGTCTCAGAGAGTCAGCGCTGTCCTGTCTGAGCTGACCAGTATCCCAGACAGACTGTTCTGAGCATTCCTTTGTCTCAGAGAGTCAGCGCTGTCCTGTCTGAGCTGACCAGTATCCCAGACAGACTGTTCTGAGCATTCCTTTGTCTCAGAGAGTCAGCGTTGTCCTGTCTGAGCTGACCAGTATCCCAGACAGACTGTTCTGAGCATTCCTTTGTCTCAGAGAGTCAGCGTTGTCTCAGAGAGTGAGCGTTGTCCTGTCTGAGCTGACCAGTATCCCAGACAGACTGTTCTGAGCATTCCTTTGTCTCAGAGAGTGAGCGTTGTCCTGTCTGAGCTGACCAGTATCCCAGACAGACTGTTCTGAGCATTCCTTTGTCTCAGAGAGTCAGCGTTGTCCTGTCTGAGCTGACCAGTATCCCAGACAGACTGTTCTGAGCATTCCTTTGTCTCAGAGAGTCAGAGTTGTCCTGTCTGAGCTGACCAGTAGCCCAGACAGACTGTTCTGAGCATTCCTTTGTCTCAGAGAGTCAGCGTTGTCCTGTCTGTGCTGACCAGTATCCCAGACAGACTGTTCTGAGCATTCCTTTGTCACAGAGAGTCAGCGTTGTCCTGTCTGAGCTGACCAGTATCCCAGACAGACTGTTCTGAGCATTCCTTTGTCTCAGAGAGTCTGTGTATAGATCAGTTAACAGGAAGCTGTGAGCTGATGATGAAGAGGACTGGGTTTACTGGCAATATCATGAGGAATGTCAATAGTGGCATAACTACTGATTCACACTAACACACACGAAATGGCACCCTATACACTATATAGGGCATTGCTATCCTGGGTAAAAAATGGCACCCTATACACTATATAGGGCATTGCTATCCTGGGTAAAAAATGGCATCCTATACACTATATAGGGCATTGCTATCCTGGGTAAAAAATGGCATCCTATACACTATATAGGGCATTGCTATCCTGGGTAAAAAATGGCATCCTATACACTATATAGGGCATTGCTATCCTGGGTAAAAAATGGTGCACTATACAGGCTCCGGTCAAAAGTAGTTCACTATATAGGGAGTAGGCTTCCACTTGGGAAGAAGACTATGTGTCTGACCCTAGTTCACCTCTGACCTCTATCGCCCAAGGCGAACATTATACCAACAGTAGGGAAACATAACTACAGTAGCAGGGAATTCATCCACTGCCCCCTCTCCTGCTATAGTATACTAATCTGTATCCTGTTGACTATTTGGCTTGTTATTTTATGTTTCTGTAGCATCTGCTGGCTCCAACTGGTGCAGCCAGCCAGTCACAGTGGCTTTCTCTAGAGTGGAGATCTGTAATCACCGTAGTGCGACTGGGTCGCCAAGAAGTGGCAGACTGACTCCATTCTGTGCCCCCTCCACTGCCTGTTGGCCTAGTGCTGGAATTTGACGGGGGTTTGTTATGTCAGGGTCAGACCTAACAACCCAACTCACAACTGAAGGGTTATCTCAACCTGACCTGAACTGACCGAACCGGACAGATTGACAAGGTAGATAATTCAATTTAGGGGCTCCAGGTCGTTATTGTAAAAGAGAACGTGTTCTCAATGACTAAATAAAGGCAGCAAAAATGTGACTGCTTACATCATTTGGAGTTGCCATAACATGGTCTAGTGGTGCATAGTGGCGTAATGATATAAGTGGGGGAAAATGTCATGCTATTTGTGTGTTTTGAATGTAAAAGTATATTCCTGTCTGTGTGCTTTTGACTGCGGTTTTAACAATTCCCAGGTTTTCCAGTAATCCCAGTTGGAAGATTCACGGAGTCAGGAGGAAATAAGCAGGGTATTCGGGAAAGTTCTCAGAATATTGAGGTGTTGTGTTCTATCGTTCCGATAGAGCTCAGTGTTGGAACTCCCAGAGTCAACTGGAGACAGGCTTCTCTTCCCCACTGTGTTTAGAGGGATCAGATCATTGTTGAGTTAGAACCTGGTTCCCACAGAACTGCTGTAATGTTTATTCAGTCCCTATCACTCTCTCTCTCTCTCTCTCTCTCTCTGTCTATCTCTCTCTCTCTATATATGTGTATATATATCTATATCTATATATATATCTATATATACACACACACTGAGTGTACAAAACATAAAGAACACAGTTCCCACAGTTGTATCAAGTTGGCTGGATGATGGTGGACCGTTCTTGATACACACAGGAAACTGTTGAGCCTGGAAAACCCCAGCATCATTGCAGTTCTTGACACAAACCGGTGTGCCTGGCACCTACTACCATACCCCGTTCAAGGGCACTTACATTTTTGTCTTGCCCATTCACACTCTGAATGGCACACACATAATCCATGTCTCAGCTGTCTCAAGGCTTAAAAATCCTTATTCAACCTGTCTCCTACCCTTCATAAACACGGATTGAAGTGGATTGAACAAGTGAATTCAATAAGGGATCAAAGCTTTCACCTGGATTCACCTGGTCAGTCTACGTCATGTTCATAATGTTTTGTACATCTCTCTCTCTCTCTCTCTCTCTCTTTATCTATCTTACAATTCCTTGTTTGTTCTGAAAATGTAGGAAATACGGGTGTGCAACATCATTACTCCAATAAAATGAAATGTAACTCAACTCTCTCTCCAGGCCCACTCTGACTATGACCCATCATAACCTGACTGGAGGCTGTAATGTGAACTGTGGCTGTAAGATCCATGAGTATGCCCCGGTGTGTGGCTCTGACAGCATCACCTACTTTAACCCCTGCCTGGCTGGGTGCAGCATGGTGAGCAACGGCAGCACTGGGGTAAGTACACACTCGACTGACCAGGCAACACCTGTACACACGTGTGTATGTGAAGAGTAGGCTTGTCTGAACGCACAATGGTGCTTCAGTGAAAGGTGTGCTGGTTTCCTAGCAGCAATAGAACAGTTGTTCAGAACTGTTTCATGACTTAATCCCAGCTGTCTCCTGAAGACTATTCAGGATTCAAAATGCATCTTATTCCCAATAACCCTGGTTACCAAAAGAAACAAAAAAAAGGAAAACGAGTCTGTACGGTATTCAGTAAAAGATGTACAGTACTTTTAAGCTCTGTGAGAGTTGATTTGGGAGTAAACCTGAAAAGATGATCTAATATGTTATGCTAGCCCATTGTAAGCCATTTAGCCGCAGCCTACAATAACATTGAGTCCTCTTCCCCACTCGCCCCTTCTCTGAGAGGTAAACCCTGGGCAGGAAGACCCATCCTAAAAACAATATCAGACGGGATATCACAGGGAAATGCCTAGGGGCGAGTTACAAATTGCACCCTATTTCCTATACAGTGCCTTACTCTTTACCAGTGTTCATGGGTCACACACACCCCTAGATTATTTAGGCACTGGCCTTAGAGAGAATGCGTGTTTGGCTGAGCACACAATGCACCCACAGTGCAGAAGTCTCACCACATAGCTACAGTACAGTATAACATCCCAAGGTGCCTTTGATGTAGCCTAGGGAGCAGGGATGGGTTTGATTACCAGTGAGAGTTGAATGTTTCTGCTGCATTAAGGGTTCTAGGAGATGGAATACAATGTCCCACTGGCAAGTTTCCCAGAAAGAGTGTGTGTGTGCAAGTTAACTTTGCCCTTTCCTGCAAACCACATAAACTGTGTCTGAGTGTCTGAGTGTCTGAGTGTCTGAGTGTCTGAGTGTCTGAGTGTCTGTGTGTGTGTGTGTGTGTGTGTGTGTGTGTGTGTGTGTGTGTGTGTGTGTGTGTGTGTGTGTGTGTGTGTGTGTGTGTGCGTGTGTGTGTGTGTGTGTGTGTGTGTGTGTGCGTGCGTATCCCACTCTCCCTGAGAGTAGAGTCACGGCCAGGTGTGTGTGTGTATACTGTGTCATTATTGTTTCTCAACACTTCTACATGAATGTGGATGCCACCATGATTACGGATAATCGCGAATGAATCGTGAATAAAGATTAGCAAGAAGGTTATAAATGCACAATGATCATACCCATAAAACATGCTAACCTCCTACCATTATCAATAACGGGAGAGGTTAGCATTTTGGGGGGAGATATTCTATTCTTATTTACAATAAAGGCAACTTAAAAATGACACAATACATTATTTACCATTCATTTATATCGGGCACAACATAATCCAAAACACAATCTAAACAAACTGCAAAGGCATCCAACAAGCTTGACGTAGTCATTAGCTATGTTTCCATTAACTTGTCCAGTGATTTGTTTGGTAACGACATTGAGAAAGTTCACCTAGAAGACAAATGTGACGTGATAACATCATGTGCCCCGCCCGTCGTACCTTCAAAATGATTCTGCAATAGAAGTTATTTGAAATACACGTTCCCTCATTTGTTGCAATGAAGAACCTTTGACAAAAGACAAATCCAGCCGTCGAACATATCAAAATGTATTCAATCTTTAGAAAATGTCTCCTACATCTGCAAGTCCCAAAAAATGTCGCTTTTGTGGAAAAAAACCTGGGTGGTGGAAAGCTGTCTACTGTGTGCCGGGATGAGGAGACCAAATACTACTCTTTTGACTAAAAGTAATACACTGATTTTGTCCAAATACACCTTGAAGTGAGGGGACTAGATACGTAAAGCGCTTTTCAATTCTAAACGGTAAAACAGATATGTCTGAAACAATCATTAAAAGTGACATTCTGTACTGGCGCCTCATATGAAAGATTTGGTCACAAATCCAAGACGCTGGACTATAGAGATGTAGCTTCACTGTCCAAATACATACTGTGGGGAGTGTATATGTATCTCCTCCACCAACAGATCAGGAACTACACAGAGTGTACGTGTGTCCAGAGCCGACAGGTCATCAGCCCTCCCGCTGGTGGTCAAGGCAACCAACTGCAGCTGGTCATCGTTAAGACCTACCTGAACGAGAACGGCTTCGCGGTGTCGGGGAAGTGTGACCGCACCTGTAACACCCTCATCCCCTTCCTCATCTTCCTCTTCATCGTCACACTCATCACCGCCTGCGCTCAGCCCTCCGCTATCATAGTCACTCTCAGGTAGGAGGACTGTGGCCACTCAAACTCTTGAAAACTCCTTGCCATGCAAATGAATGATTTATGAATGCTGCATATCGCTACGAAGTAAAGTGTTTCCCAGCTTCCTTCCCTTGAACCCTTTCCTTCATGAACACTGATCTAACTGACATAGGAATTCAATTCCGGTGTTGAATATAGTAATGTGTGAAAAGTGCAGAATTATGTGCAGTCGGCATTAACGCGTTGAGAAGGTTTTATCTATCATAGGTCAGATTGCTAACACTCTCTGAAATTCTTGCTATTAACAGATTAAAGGAGCCCAGCTCCAGTTTAAACAAGATTGCAAAATGTTAGATTTACAGGGCTTTGACTCCAATACTTTCTACAGTTGTGTCAAGTTGCCTGGGTGTCATTTGGGTGGTGGACCATTCTTGATGAACACAGGAAACTGTTGAGCGTCAAAACCACAGCAGTGTTGCAGTTCTTGACACAAACCGGTGTGCCTGGCACCTACTACCGTACCCCGTTCAAAGGCACATATTTTGTCTAGCCCATTAGCCCTTTGAATGGCACACAAACCATGTCTCAAGACCTGTCGCCTCGCCTTCATCTACACTGATTGAAGTGAATTTAACAAGTCACATTAATAAGGGATCATAGCTTTCACCTGGATACACCTATAAAAACACTAACATATACACTGAGTATACAAAACGTTAAGCACACCTGCTCTTTCCGTGACATAGAATGGAAAGAGCAGGTGTTCTTAATGGTTTGTGTACTCAGTGTATATGTTAGTGTTTTTATAAGGAAGTGTATGCACTTTATATTTGAGTGTGTTCCTCTGTAATCCATTCTCACTCTCCGTCCATCTGTCTCTGTCCATCACTCCTCAGGTCTGTGGATGAACAGGAGAGACCATTCGCTCTGGGGATGCAATTTGTCCTGTTAAGAACTCTGGGTAAGTTTCTGCGTAGAGATCCTATCATTCATATTATGTGATTCTATATGTAGTTCTATGAGTTACTGGGTACTTTTACAGGCACAGTGAGCTTGTAGTGTTCCCACATCACTCAACCAACCAGTGGAGGCTGTTGAGGGGAGGACGGCTCATAGTAATTTTGGTCTGGAACGGAATGTATGGTATGGTATCAAACACATGAAAAACATGTTTGATGTTCCATTCCTTAGATTTAAAATTCCACCAGCCACCACTGAAGTCAAGTATTTGAAAAGGTCTTTCATGACTGGTCTGAAACAGCCTGTAGGGTTGTAGGGTAAAACTAGAACACGATTCTGACCAAAAGTATTATCATTTTGTTTTTATATTCTATTCTTTTTTTTTAATCGTTTCGATTTTTATTTGAAATTCAGTTTAGTTTCAGTTTGTTTTCAGACCTGATTTACTCATTTTTATTTAGTTTGAGTTTTATAAAAACATTTCTATTTCATTTTATATGATTTCATTTCAGGTTTACTGACAGAAAGTAGTGTATTTCTTCAATGTTAGCCAGTGATAGGTAGTGATAGTGATGCACAAGCCATGGCTATTTTAAACATCTGAATCTGGCAGGTAAATGCTGCCAGGACATGATTAGATTACTTGTTGGTTATCACTGCATTGTCGGAACTAGAAGCACAAGCATTTCGCTACACTCACATTAACATCTGCTAACCATGTGTATGTGACAAATAAAATTTGATTTGATTTGGAAAAGCTTGAAAACTCTGAATAAAAAGCTTGAAAACCCCATTAGATTTTTGCCCTAAAGTTTAGGATAAGAACTGAACATAATTCATGACGGCTTTTATTTTATTTGGTTTTGGAGTCAAAGGTAAGAGTTTCAGTATAGTTTTAGTTTTTCAAACAGGCTTATTAATTATATTATTTCAGTTTATGAAAGTGTTTATGATTAGTTTTCATTTAAGTTTTTGTTTACTATAATAACCTTGCTTCTGACCTTCTCACTGCTGGTATGTGAATAGAACTCTCATATTTCAACACCCTGAAAAGGTGTGTGCCTCATGTGTGTGTGTGTAACTTCATTCACAGTACGATGCAGTATGTCACCTATAATACTGTCAGAATCAGTACCACCATTCGACCCAGAAGGAATGCGTTAGATCTAGGTGTTTAGTCCAGGGTTGGTTTGTGTGAACTTCAGACTCTGCTTATCTGAAATATTTGGCTCATGCACTATTGCTCTGGGATGACATTACTCCTAGGTACAGATCTAGGATTAGCTTCCCGCCGCCAATCCTAACATTAACCATTAGTGGGGGAAATGCTCCATTTACCCAAAATCTGCATCTAGGGCCGACTCATCTCAGCTCAGTAGTGGATATGGCGCCACTCAGTGGTGGCATATCAGTACTGCACAGACAACAGCTGCGTTGACTTTTCTCATGTTTATCGTCAGCATAGTATAGCCCATGCAGATCATATAGGCTAGTTTCTATGGGGTAGCTTACATTAGTCTAGAATGACTAGTGGTTATTCCTAAACTGGTTTTCACTGTAAGACCCAGCTAAAGACTTCTTCTAAACATTCAATTACATGTTTCCGGCTGCAGTCTAGCACTTAGAAGCACACAAACCTTAAAAGGGATCAGTCACAACCAACAGTATTTTGCAAACACTAGTTTGGGCAGCATAGCTGAATGGCAGATGGCATTGTCTCTCACTCTGTTCACTCCCCAGCGGTGTACATACTTCAACACCACGTGTATGCTGTGTTATAACTGTTTAGAACTTGTGTTCTAACTGTTCCTCTCCTCTCTCTTCCGCCAGCATATATTCCTACTCCCATCTATTTTGGGGCGGTGATCGACACCACCTGTATGCTGTGGCAGCAGGACTGTGGCGTCCACGGCTCCTGCTGGGAGTACGACGTCACTTCCTTCCGCTTCGTCTACTTCGGCCTGGCCGCCAGCCTCAAGTTCATTGGCTTCATCTTCATCTTCCTCACCTGGTACTCCATCAAGCACAAGGAGGAGCAGGCGGAGCGCTGGCACCAGCGACTACCCCCGTTGGGCACTGTCTCGGACCTCATCTGCCACGTGGGAGGCCAGAAGAGCCACGCCCGAACCCGCTCCTGCCCGGTGTTCATCCCGCCTTGCGACCACCCTCCCGTGGCACTCCTTCTCAACCGGGGTCACAGCACCATCACCCTTGTTAACAGAGCAATAAACCCGCCCCTCCCTCTCTGCTGATGCCACACACAGTAGCTCCGCCCACATATGAGAGCAGGAAGTAAACAGACCACACCTCTTCCTCTTTAGGTCACACCTCTACCTGTTCCTCCCCGGGGGTTGTGACACGTGCCTTCCTGTTCCTGTCTCCACCCTGTTTCTAAAATATACACCAATCAGGCGGTGGGGGCGGTGATTTCCATGGCTCTGATTGACAGGCAGAGAGACCAATAGACTGATAGTGACAGAGGGCATTTGTGGTATTAAAGAGCTGGCCACAGTTATATGGGCGTGTTACAGAGCTGTCTGTCTCTGCTGTGCACATCATTAGCTGCAGAGTGGAGTCTGGTGGGAGGAGCTATAGGACAGGTTCATTGTAATGGCTGAAATGGAATTAATGGAATGGAGTCAAACAAGTGGTTTCCATTGATACCATTCCAGCCATTACAATGAGCCCATCCTACAGCTCCTCCCACTAGCGACACAGCATGTACAGAAGTTAACACACAACTGTTTGGGATCAATTCGAATTGAAGGCAGTCAATTCAGGAAGCAAACTGAATCGATAGTCAATGACTTCTCAAACTGAAAAGAAGCTATTTATGTAAAGTTTTCAATTTAGGAATTTTAAATTCGAATCACTTCCTGAATTGACTCCAACACTGATACATTTCATAAATCAAAATGTTTGTGTATCAACATGATCACATGGTGCTACTGTACTGTAAAATGGGCTGGGCATTAGTATATTCTAATATTATTCTTCTCAGAAGGGACATGTGGGTACTACATTACCCATGATGCCTCATCACAGTTGCAGCGTTTCTCTCAAGCACAACATACTAACAAACCTGTTCTATTCTATGCAATGTCCTGTGTACTCCCATACAGACAGACATACACCTCTTTGTACTGTATTGACTTACTGTACCCCTCTCTGTGCTTGCATCTCAAATGGCACCCTATTCCCTATATAGTGCACTATTTTTGACCAGGGTCCATAGGGCTCTGGTCAATTGTAGTGCATTATACCGGGATTAGGGTGCCTTCTGGGACACAGGCTATCACCCATTCAATCACATTATACCACAGCTGAGCATATCCAGCTAATATTGAATGTGGTTAGCAGCAACATTAAACAGTACTATTTAGGAGGGGATTATATCGACTTAAAACTCAGTCATACATGAGACATTTGTCCAGTTCTGTCTGTCCTTGTGACCGTCTGTTTAAACTCTTGGTCCAGAACAGAGAATGGGCCACCCATTTTTTTGACTCTTCAGCCCCCTTTGAAACAGTAACTCAGGCTGTGTGGGCCTATCATTGGTTGCTGGCTAGCTGATTAATGCTAATAGCTACAAGGGTAACCTGCTAGCCAACTAGCTTGCTTATATCCAATGGCTAGTTAGTAGCTAATGCTAATAGCTACCAGGCTAACCGGCTAGCTAGCTAATATCCAAGGGCCAGATACTGGCTAATGCTAATAGCTACCAGTCTAACCGGCTAACTAGCCTATATCAAAGATTATGGATATAGTGACAAGATACATGTCTCTCCATCCTAACAACCGGAGTCATTGTCCACAAAGCAGCACGACTGGCTGTCTAGCTCCCAGCTATTCTTTCTTTGGATATGTGGATACATTTCATTATTGTAATCCTGAATATTCGATGAAGGTTGTTGACGTGAACCGATATATTCAATGGGCAGAGATGCTATGCTTACTAGCCTCATGCCATGAATATGCATAGCCATCTTGAGACAAGTCCTCATATGAAGTGTTTTCTCTCAAAGTTGCCGGGATGTCATGTGTCCTAGTTATATCAGTATACTCGTAACAACGTAAGCATTACAACACTTTTATTAGATCAAGTAAACCTCATGTAGCAAATAAGCCATAAACAAAATGTATTGACCAAATTCGATACTCTTATTAACCTCCGTACCAAGCAAGGCTTGGTGGGTGAAACAACGAACAAACGAGGGAGACATATTTCCCCTCGAGTTGGGCCTCTCTCTTCCTCTCTGCCTATATCCAAAGACGAGTTACTAACGAACTGTCCACCTAGTCAGGAGTGGTGGTCTGCACCATAGATAGTTAGTCTGTGTGGAGTTAGTCTTCATTAGGACTTTAACTTTACTCCAGGGCAATGGGGAACACAAACACAGTTTTGTATTTAGGTGGTCTTTGCTGGAAGGGAAAACTCAGTCATAATCCTCATCCAAAAGAATATGACATAAGATAACTAAAAGCTATCATTTTAACTGCAAATATCTACAAAATGTTTTGTTTTTTACTTGTTTGAAAAAGTATTGAATTTGTTTTGAATTTAATTTCCCTTTATATGTTAAAGGGGTAATTCGGGATTTTGGCAATCTACTTCCCCAAAGTCAGATGAACTTGTGGATACCATTTTGATGAAGGAAGTTAGAAGTAGTTTCGTGAGCCAATGCTAACTAGTGTTAGCGCAATGACTGGAAGTGTATGGGTATCTACTAGCATGAACCCAGCCCATTTACAAACTGACTCTACACTAGGTCCAATATTGCTTAATTTCAGCATTGTTGTATTGACAGTTAGGCATTTAAGAAGTAATGTAGCAAGGAATAAATCAACAAAGCCCATTATATCAACAGATAAGTCATAATAACAAGAAACAGTATAACTGATATTTTTTTTATCATTCAGTTCAGGCGTGAATGGGACCCACCCTCTGCTGGACATAAACATGAATTGCAGCCCATGAAAAAGACAGTGAGCGGTCTACCCTTTACCAAGGTTTCCCAGAAATTCCAGTAAGAAGATTTCCGGAATCATGAGGGAATAAGCATGAAATCCATCATCCTCACGGAATTTTTGGAAAACCTGTGAAAGTTACTGGAATTTTGCAACCCTACACAGACCTACTACTAATACTGTTCTTGTAAAACTGGACTGCTGTTGTGAATTTACTACTTGTTTTTGTTTCCTAGGACACTTTTTAAGAACATAAACCATTATGAACAGCAACTACAGTATTTATACCTTGTTTGGCATGAGGCATGCCTCATATCCATTATATATTTGCGCTTTTAAAACCGGTTTCCAAAGAACAGCGGATTTATCTGATGCAGTGGTAAAGTTTTATGAATTAGGCTGGGATTCAATCCCGATCGGGCTTTGTCCACAATGCATGTTTTAAAGGCAATGTTCCCGCGTGCGAGGAGACCACAGTCACAGTAAAGGCTGCATATGTTGGCTCAAACGGAAGTTACTTCAAATGCCACATTGTCCAAAGGCTGCGATGGGATTAAATCCCAGCCTAAATGTCTTTGTCCTCAAGTTATGTAAGAGACTGCTGTGTGTCTATGATGATACTTGGCTGAAAAACGCCAACGTATGGTTTCTTATTAGTATGATCATGAATTAGTAGCTAACTGTTCCCAAACTATTATCATGTAAATATTTAAAGATATAAAATAAACGTATTATAGAGCTTAAACTTAGTTAGAAGTAGGTATTTATGAACTAACCCTAACCATTGTAGACAACATGATAAAACGACTTAAAAATACAAAAACAAGGAAACCGTATATTTGCTTCTCTGTGCCTGAATGACCTACAGTATTTTACATAGGAACGACCTGTTACATTGAATTTGGGGGATTGGGGAGTGGGTTGTATTTTGCAATATGTTTTTTTGTTGATGGGTCCATTTGAATTGGTTGGTGTTGAAGCCCTCTCTTTGGCTCCATCCAAAACGACTTAGTTTGCATCTCAAATGGCACCCTACTCCCTTTATAGTGCACATAGGGGTCTGGTAGTGCATAGGGTGCAATTGCAGATGTAGCCTTAGCCTTCTCGCAACACTTCTCAAAGGTAGACTGTAGACTTGCTTTCCATCTCTTTCTCTCCTTTCTCTCGCTCTCTTTCTTTTGATCAGTATTTCTTCAGAATGTGTTTTCATTATTTCATGGACTGACAGTGTACTCCGACAGTGTATTTCATCCCAAATGGCACCCTATTCCCTATATAGTGCACTACTACCCATAGGGCTCTCTGGTCAAAAGTAGTGCACTATATAGGGAATATGCTGCTATTTGGGATGCAAACTGGAGGTCTGCAGCCCTTGATTTGTGTTCCTCAGGAGCAGAAGTCGAAACCATATTTGTGGACACTTGGGCTCCATACTTGTGAACATTAGAACATTTTCTCAGTCTCAAAATGCGCATCAGCCAATTCAAATCGGTGACATAGTTGCACCTTGTAAAATGCTATATGTTAGCTGTTCCCATTACATAATCTGGCACATTTAGCCATATGCTAACCAGGCGGCAGTGATTATTTCCTGTAAGAAATTCCACATCAGCCTATCAAGATCTTAGACTTTATATCCATCAACCAATGACATTTCTTAAAATAGGTCGACTTGGCCACCAGATGTATATTTTAAACTTCCAAATTAAAGGTTTACTTTTATTCCACTTGATCTGTCACAATTGTAGTGTGCCAATATTTCATGACAATGAATCCTTGACTAGGCTACTAAAATTCAAGAGGCACATTTTTGCTCATCCATTTCACACACGTTCATGTGCTTTTACGTTAAAAAGATAAAGGTCTATAAAACGTTCATTAAGTTTATCGTACATCGTTAGCGTATGCCACTAAGGTGATGTGAATCTTCGGAGTACAGTAACCGTGGGTTAGAGGCCCCCCCATCTCATGAAGCTCATGAAGGGGGAAAAAAGAAAATGACCAGAAGCCAGACTTACAACACTGACCTATCCGTCCAGTTGAAATGTTGCATGTATTTTAGTAACTTTAATTAGCAGATGGTGCCGTTTGAGTCATGTTAAAGATGCTCTCATGGAAAAGTGGCCCACTACGTTAGCATTTGTATTTGGCTGATGCAGAATTTGTTAACGGCATGATCACTGCCACCTGGTCAGGTTAGCATAGGGCTAAATGTGCCAGGTTATCTAATAGGAACTTCCAAAGTAATGTTTTATCACGTGCAACTACGTCAACGATTTTAATTGGCTGATGCACATTTTGAGACAGAGAAACTCTGACCTTAAACTAATGGAACCTTGGTTTACAAATGCCTTGAAAACTTGATATTTATCATTAAAAAACTGTAAAAAGGAGATTTGGGTCTGGTTTATGTTTATATGCAATCAGTATAGCAGATCAAGCACTTCCATAATGTGGTAGGTTGTGTCTAGGATTTTTCACTTTTTATCCCAGATTTTCTAGAAATCATGGTTGGAGGATACTGGATACTTATTCTGTCCTGATTCTGGGAATATTCCAACTGGGATTTCTGGCAAACCTAAGTTACAGGAGTGTGGGAGGATGGATGGATTCATGAATGTATGAAGAAATGGTCATTAAATAAGCTGAAATGTCACTAACATATTTGACACGTTTATTTCTAAACAGCTTCTTGGCTTTCCTGAACCCAGAATTGTTGCAACACGTCTACACACAGAATAAGGAAAGGAGGAATATACTGCTTCAGTAACAATTGTTGATCTAAGAATCAATGAATGTTGCTTTTAGGTGGAAGCAACATTGAACCAAAACGCAACCATCAGTAGAAGATGTAAGAATGAGTTGTGATGACACGGGCCAATGCAAACATACCCAATGATATGTAATGTGAGTGGTGTGGATTAAATCCTATGATTCTGTGCTTATTGCATATAGAATATACAGTATAGTCTAACAGACAGTATCATAAATGATGCATAGATCACCTCATAGTAGTAATGTCATATGCTATTCAAGCAATGGAGGAAAAGATTAGGGCTGGCATCTCAAATGGCACCCTATATAGTGTAGTGCACTACTTTTGACCAGGGCCCATGTTGCTCTGGTCAAAAGTGAAGGCACTTTAAAGTGAATAGGGTGCCATTTGGGACATACTTAGGTTTTGGCTTTGTGGTCGTTGTCTCTTTTTGAGATGTAACTTGGGGATGATTATGTGCATCCTTGACTATCAATGCAATAGGGAATACTGGTCTAAGTTCATTTGTGATTAATATCTGAAGTTTTAATTTAGTTAGGTGATGATGATGGCTGAGTGTAGAACAAAAAGTTACTGTAGCTAGAAGAGTAACATAACATAGTGAACTAAGTTAAATAATTACAACTCACAAAATTATGTTAGCAATGTTCATTGCTAACTTTAAAAAAAAAACTGAACTCAGTGTTGCACTTGCAGTAGCAAGTAGCCATGAAACCAATTCACCCTTTAAATGAATTCACTGTGTTAAAAATGAAATACCAATGATCAGTGTTAAGCTTTGAGATGCCATTGGAGTTACAGTGAATACGTGTTTCCAAACCACAAACATTTAAACTAAAGGCAACGGTCAGTACAAGGGAAAAGCTAAATAAATGTTCAAAGTGCAATTATGGGCAAACTATTGTGATCATCTGATTTGTCAGTGGTTATATTTCTGATGGGACTGCATTGTGATAATTGGTCGAGAGATGACTGAGGCCGGGATTCAAGCCTTTCCTCCTTTGTCAACTTTTTAAAGTAATGTTTCCACTTTCGTGGAGATCTCATTCATGGCAAACGCTCAATTGGAAATGTCCTTTACATGTCAAGCACTCTACGCAGATCTAACGCTGATCGGATTTAATCCCGGCCTGAGTCTGTTAGCATTAGCCAAGGCGTTAGCATTAGCCAAGGCGTTAGCATTAGCCAACTCAATTGTAGTACATCAAGATGTTAGCATTAGCCAACTCTATTGAAGCACATACCAAGACGTTAGCATTAGCCAACTCCATTGTAGTACATCAAGATGTTAGCATTAGCCAACTCCATTGAAGCACATACCAAGACGTTAGCATTAGCCAAGGTGTTTGCATTAGCCAACTCCATTGTAGTACATCAAGATGTTAGCATTAGCCAACTCTATTGAAGCACATACCAAGACGTTAGCATTAGCCAAGGCGTTAGCATTAGCCAACTCAATTGTAGTACATCAAGATGTTAGCATTAGCCAACTCTATTGAAGCACATACCAAGACGTTAGCATTAGCCAAGACGTTAGCATTAGCCAAGGCGTTAGCATTAGCCAACTCAATTGTAGTACATCAAGATGTTAGCATTAGCCAACTCTATTGAAGCACATACCAAGACGTTAGCATTAGCCAACTCCATTGTAGTACATCAAGATGTTAGCATTAGCCAACTCCATTGAAGCACATACCAAGACGTTAGCATTAGCCAAGGTGTTTGCATTAGCCAACTCCATTGTAGTACATCAAGATGTTAGCATTAGCCAACTCTATTGAAGCACATACCAAGACGTTAGCATTAGCCAACGCCATTGTAGCACACAAAGGTGTTAGGTAATGCCAGAGATACGGGATATAATGACAATAAGATTGTGTCTCCGCCCTAACAATGGGATTCATTGTCCACAGAGCGTAACGGTGGGCTATCACGCTCCCATCTGTTACAATCTTTGGATTGGTGGATACATGTCAGTATTTGAATACTTTTTTGAATATTCAATGAGGGGTGTTGATGTCAACCGCCTGTATTCAATGGAGTGAGATCCTATGCTAGCCTGATAATGCATAGACCGTCTCGGAATTCGACAGGTATAACTTTGAGAAAAAAACACTATCAAAGTTGCTGGGATGTCACGTGCGTTACACTTATATCGGTAAACTCGTAACAACTTAAGCATTAAGACACTTCTATTATATCAAATAAGTCTCACATATCAAAATAGCTTTACATTTTTATCTTGACAAAATTCGGCACTCATTGCCCCCCCCCCCCCCTTGCTTAATAATTAGCTTAACGTGGACAGATGTTCAGCCTGGTAAACCCTCTCGCTTCGCCTCTTCCTCTCTGGTAACGCTAAATGACCACTAACCTTCAGACTAGAAAACCCTGTTTTTATTGTTAAAAATATATATTTAAAACAATGGTGTTATCCACTTGGACTTTTATTAAAATTCCCATATTTTATTAATTTCAGCTGCATTAAGGCTTTTCTTTTTCTAAATATATATTTTGGAAAAACAACATAACACTGTAGTTCTTCTAATAATAAATGGAAGCACCTGTAAAAAAAAATCAACAATAATAATAACTTTAATACTCATGAATAATACAGCTCTAAGTCAGACTGACATGTGGTGGCATCATCGTTGGCCTTCTTGGCTCTCCATGTCCCCCAGTTTCTGTGTCTCTCTGTGTCTCTATGGTGACCGGCTGGGCCGCCCAATGTCAGGCCAGCACGTGCGTTTGTCTGTATGTGTCTCACTGGGTGTGGTTGGAAGAGGGCTGGGGGGAGAGCCACTACCCTCATAGTCCAGGGCCTGGAGCTGGGCATGGGACTCGACCTGTACCTCTATCTGTAGATGTGCCTGTTGGAGCTGGGGGTTATGCACTACCACCCCAGTCCCCTGTGGGGCGCCAGTCTGAGTCTGAGGCGGGCTCCTAGTGCTGGTAGTAGTGGTGGTGGTGGTGGAGGCCTGTACTCTGGGCCTCAGTGTCTGTGGGGAGAGGGGGAGGTAGCCCTGGCCTTGGAATATGTCCTCTTCCTCCTCCTTGTCTAGTCCCAGCTCCAGTCCCTGGATGAGACTGCCCTGTTGGGTCTGGGCCTGGCCTGGGTAAGACCCCAGTCCCAGCCCCATCTCCAGGCTGTTGTGGGTGCGGAGCAGGTCGTCATGCCGCGTCTCCATCTCAGTCAGGCCGTTGTTCCCGTTCCCGCTGAAGACTAGCCCCTCCCCCTCGCCATCTAGCCAGTCCTCCTCCAGCTGATGGGCCAACCACACTTCACCACCGGCAACCACTTCCCCCCCTCTGACCCCTCCTCTCCTCTGACCTGCTGACATTCCAGACACCACTCTGGGGGGTCTGGCTAATGGATAAGTCTCGTCAGGGAGGTCATTCACAGATTCTAGTTGAACTTTAACCTCTGACCTCTGAGGTGTGGGGCGTGTGGGTGTTAATGGAGGAGGTGGTGGTGGGGGTGTGCTAGGGGCAGGATGGGTAGTGCATGGGGTCTCCGGTAATCCCTCTGTGGCCCGATTCAGGATGACCGGTTCTGGCCAGATGTCCCGGCTGGGCGTACCTTCTCCTCCGCTGCCCTCCTCCAGCCCCCCAGCCCCAGACCCGGAACCCTGCTCTGCCAGGGAAGTTGCCGATGCCGGGTCATCCTTTAAGTCAAGCGTATGGGTTTGGTTGTCGTCGTTGTTTTGAAGTTTCGAGTCTAAAACGTGTCTCAGTGCAAACATATTATCTACATCCTTCTGGAAGATGTGCCAGTCGTCCTGTCTGAGGCTGTAGTCGGTCCTGTGCTGGTACAGGCTCTGGTTTACACTACTATACAGCTCCTCCAGACCTCGCCAGTCCACCTCCTCCTCCGTCAGGTTGGGCAGCTTAACCCGCTCGTCCGTCCCAGACTGGCTGAGTACTATGAGGGGAGAGGATGAGAGGGTCAAGGGCTGGAGCAGGGAGTGTTGGTGGTAATGTGGGAGTGTGTGGGAGTGTTGGTGGTAATGTTGTATGGGACTGGGAGTGTGGTAGTGTATGGGAGTGTGAGTGGGAGAATTGGTGGTATGTTGTATCGGGCTGGTAGTGTATGGGAGTGTGAGAGTTGGTGGTAATGTTGTATGGGACTGGGAGTGTGTGGTGTAATTAGGGGAAGTGTGTGGTTGTGTTGGGTCACATGTCATGCAGTCATGCCCAGCAGCAGAATCTAGCCTGCAGCCTCCTCTATGGCAGTCAGCCCCCCCCCCCCCCCCACACACACAGTTTGGCCCGGTAAACACAGCACCCAAGCTGAAGCCATAAGCAGCAGAGCAAACACAAGTCATCTTGACATAAAATGACAATATTTCCTCAAAGATACATCAAATTGTCAGATCTACCGTTAGACTAGCTAAACTAAAAAAAAGAAGACTGATGATAGGCTTGTTGTTTTCCAATGAGTATCCAGGTAACCTGGAACAAAAGAAAATGGAATCTGGGAAATAAAGGAGGGGAGGAAAATAGGATGATGAACATCTGCAAAAAAAAGGAGTGTTGAGGAAGGAGAGAGTGAATGATGAGCCTGCTGTGTGGTGCATTAGAAAAATACAGTTACGGCCAATATACTCAAATTGGAATCATAGTTAGGATATATGCTTACTATCAATACGGTTGGAGTGGATTCCATTTCATTTTAGTAAATTAAGTCAAATTCCAACAATTGGACAAGTCCTTGACTGAATTGAAATGGAACCGACCCCCCTAACCCTGATAGACACACCCTGTATCATTGTTGATTACTAGAGGGAGCTCTTTCAAACTCACTCTGGCCTACAGGGCATGTACGAAGTACTAAAGAGCAGGGATACTCAAACCTGGACTTTGAGTCTAGTTCCATTTGTCATTTTTACCTGGCAGTTAATGGCACTCGCCTGGTGCCACAGGTCTAAATCAGTCCCTTACTAAAGGACTAAAAATAAGCAGGGGAACTGGACTCAAGGCCCAGATTTAGGTCACCCTGCTATAAAGAGGGGAAATAGGGGAGGGTTTTATATAAGTATACTATAGGCTAAGAGACTCACAGGAAGGACTGGCTTGGTCTCCTCTTTGACCACTTTCGATGCCACTGTTGCCTGGTAAGCAGGTGCCCAGAAACAGAGGTCAATAGGTCAGAGGTGAGGAAGAGGGACAACGAAGTCCCCGCAACTCGTGTCCATTCTACTACTCTAATAATGCCATGAGGAGAATGGATGCCATTTTGACCGATGCCATGTTGCACAAGTACAATGACTGAGTGTCATTATGGCTTACTAAAAGTACGTTGATGTACTTATGCACGTGTGCGTCCCAAATGACAGACACTATATTCACTACATAGTGCACTACATAGGTAATAGGGTGCTATTTGAGAGACAGCCTATGTCTTTGGTCAGGTAAGTGTGGAAGATGGTGATGTTATATTAGTAACATGTCCGCGATCGTGCGATGCAGGAATGAAATGGATGAATGCCATGAATGAATGGTTGACTCTATATGCTGTCATGCGTTTTCATTCACATGCAGGGGACACACATTTATCAGGTCTGTGAGGAGGGGGGTTCCTTATGTGAAAATGTTTTCTGCTCTTACATACTTCATGTCTATCAAATATAATGCTATAATAAATATCAGCATTTTGTTTTTGAGGATAAACTTGTGATTAAAATGATGTTTCTTGACGACTGCCACATGGACCAGAAAGGTCCAATTCAGTTTGACTAAATATACATTTCTTCTCAACTTGGAGCCGGGCAATACCAGTTGAGCTCTCTGAGCTTCGTGGTTAAGCCAAGACCGGCCGAAAAGTGACTTTTCAGACGCATATTCTTATGGATATGACTGATGCATGTGGTGGTGCAAGGAGCTACAGAAAGAGATGTGCACGTTGGTATTTGACTCAAACAGCAGATAAGTTGGTGTATGATCTGGGGGGGGGGGGGGGGGTGGTTCAGATGGGTAAACATTTTTCTGCTGTAATTATGGAGAATTTGGCTGCATTGTAGAAAGATGATACCCCCTCAGACTTCACGATGACATTGGAAGAAGCAACCTTCAATTAAGAAGAATTTAAAACATCCAATCAATCGATTATTAGTTAGTGTAGGTAACTTCCCCGGCATGCAGTCACACACCAAGCAGCTCGGCGCCTTATGGATTATTAGTGCGAATGAGTCAATGAGTTGGCCCATGCAGTTATTAGGAAGAGAAGCCTCTTTCAAAGAGAGAGGCTACGTCCCAAATGGCACCCTATACCCTACGTAGTGCACCACTTTTGACCAGGCCCCATAGGGCTCTGGTCAAAAGTAGTACACGCCATAGGTAATAGAGTGCCATTTGGGACATATCCAGAGAGATCATAAAAGAAGTGTGGATACCTGTGTGGTTCATAGCTGCCTCCATCTTTACCTCCTGATCAGGAAAATAAGAGCAGTTTCAATGTTAATGTCTCAAATCAAATTAGAGGGGGGATAAGAGAAAATAAGGAATCATTCACATTGGAGATGCCTCTTCATGCACGGGACAGGACAGACCCCGCTAGGCCCCTAGAGGAGAAATGATGGTGCAATTTGAGTATGGATGGATGGAGAGAGGGAGGGAGCGATGGAACAAGGAGGAGAGGAGGTGCAGGTTGGGGCAGGGTGGAGGGGATGGAAAGATAGGGATGAAGGTATATTTCTTTGGGTTCCCTTATGAAAAAAAGATTGCAGTTAGAGTGCAGTATGCTGTAAATACTGCATCCAAAATAAAAACATATTTACTGCAGTCATTTTGCTGTGTAACTGTAGTTAGAGTGCAGTATAAGTGCAGTTCGGCAGCTTTTCTGCAATTACTGCGTCCAAAATACGACAGTCGACCGCAGTTAAGGCACTTTTACTGCAATATTTTTTTTTGTAGCTAGCTAGATAGAGTGTGTCTTTATGAAGGGTCCCAGCTTCCCTTGAAGGTAAATCAGTCATTCAGGTGATGATGATGTCCATGGGTGAGTCCAAAACACAAAACACATGATGTTGTTAATGTTTCCAAATCATCAAGCAGTGAGTGATATGACAACTTGTTCTTAAACTTCGTAGCACAAATCCAATACACCCCCCCAAAAATACCTTCATTTCTTCTACTATGCTGGTATAACGAGTTCACTGAGCGCAAGTTTAAAAACAAGAGCTCATATCACCGTGGCAAGGTTTTTAACTGCTGCTAGTGTGATGTCATCTCTCAGGGACACTTAGCTGTAAATAGCCGTCATGGTGGTGAAAAGCTAGACGTAGTCGTCAGAGTAGCCAGGCTCAATAGGTTTGTTGACAGAGCTCTCATAGCTAACACTGTGTGAGTCACTGAAGGCAGGGTGTCTGGCCAGAGCACACAATAGGATAGGGAACGTGGCAAAATACTTGGGGGATGTCCAAAATGGCCTATAGACCCGGGTCAAAAGGAGTGCACTTAATAGGGAATAGGGTGCCACATGGGATGCCAATTTAGAGGGATGCTTATTTTGATTGTAAACCATTACCCACAGCAGAATGAGTTAAACTGAGGGACACACTATTAGGGATGCATCCCAAATGGCACCCTATTCCCGATGTAGTGCACTACATTTGACCAGAACTATGTAGACCCCGGTCAAAAGTAGTGTACTACAAAGGCAATAGGGTACCATATTTGGGATGAAAACCTAAACCACTTCCACAGCAGAAGGAGTTGAAATGAGGGACACAATATTAGGTTATCATTATATCCAAAACCAATTCAAAGCTCTATTTCGGGTTGTTGCCGTACCATTCTGAGTGACTGGCTCGGCTTTGCTGCAGAGGGTTTCCCTGTGCGTGTCATGACTACAATACAAAACAAACCAAGATATTCACTGTGTAAAACCCAGGAGAAATCCAATGACCATAAACTCTGGATAACACCGATACAAATCACGCAGTGATGAAAACATTATGGATGTCCAAGTTCCTGTGAAAGTAGAAAATGTTCATAGTGTGTCTCATCGGGGTGCTGCGGACTGGACACGAATCCCTGAGGTCAGAACTAAGACAGGGAGTGTGTGTGTGTTTTTATACAGAAATAAACAGACAATGGAGACATAAGAGAGACAGACAGAGGACTTAATGATGACCCACTCGACCTTCCTTCCTATGTTGAAATGTTTGCGTACATCAGTGAGAGAATCACCCCCGTCTACATGCAACTAATGACATACAGGTACAGGTCAGGACTGAACCTGGGTCAAATAGTGCTATTCATACACCTAGTATCTTGTTTCAGTTTAGGGCTTCAAAATTCCAGTAACTTTTTACGCAGATTTCCTGCTTATTCCATCCTGATTCCAGGTATCTTCCATCCGGGAGCTCTGAAAAACCTGGGAATTTTGGAAAAGTTACTGGAATTTTTAAACCCTAAAGTGAGAAACATGTTTTATTAACAACACACACATTTGGTCTGTATGTACGACTTGTTTACCCTAATCATCCACTGCAGTGGTTAGTCTTCAGATCCGTTTCAGTCTCTATTCTGTTGTAGACCAGATGTAAGTAAACCACTCAAGGGTGAAATTTTCCCTAGGTACAGATCTAGGATCAGCTTCGACTCCCCCAATCCTCACCTTAACCATTAGCGGGGGAAATGACAAACTGACCCTCAATCAGCGTCTAGGGGCAACTTGACCATACTCTGAGGTAACCCAGTAGAGAGAGTAGTAATAGTAGTAGTAGTAGTAGTAGTAGTAGTAGTAGTAGTAGTAGCAGTAGTAGCAGTGTAGCTACTACTAGTACTGTAGTATATGTGTGTTTACCTGTTGTGTCCAGGCCTTTGGGTCGGGGGTTACACTGCTTGTGTCCCTGGCAACTCCTCATCTCCATCAGCTGAGCATGGAGGGCGTTCAACACCTCTCTGTCCACCGAGTACACCGCGTTGGTCAGCTACACACACAGACACACATCCACACAGGTTAATACATCGTTATTGATAAAACAACCTACTAATGAAAGGTGCCTGTGAGGAGTCCACTCCGTAGAAACAGAATAGAACACAAAAGTAAAATAGAAAATAGAATTGATTCCATGTCTATGGTCCACTCACCTGGTAGGGGTCGTTGTTGAGGTCAAAGTACTCGAGGAAGCCCGTAGCAAACTCACAGAACAGGGTGTTGTGTGTCTCGTTGATGGTTCTCACACACCAGTAGGTGTTGTTGTTGGAACTGGTGCACGCACAGAACCCTCCAACTGAAGGAGAGGAAGGACAGGGTTAACCAATAGAACCCACGCAGACACACACACAGGGAGAGAGAGAACCCTCTAACTGGGAGAAACCAAAATAATAGCCTGTTTCAACAGACTGATACACTTGGTCATCACTTCTGGTGATACAGACCATTTAATCAACCAATAGTATTTACTGAGCTGTGGGAGTAGTGGGTACATATGTGTATGTGTGAATGTGGCTTAATTACTGTGTAGGCTACAGTGCTGAATGACTAAAATGAGAATGCATGTGAGTTCAGTACACGTGTAGGTGTAGTAACTACTTAGTACAATACACGTGTATGTGTAGTAACTACTTAGTACAGTGCACGTGTAGGTGTAGTAACTACTTAGTACAGTGCACGTGTAGGTGTAGTAACTACTTAGTACAGTGCACGTGTAGGTGTAGTAACTGTAGGTGTAGTAACTACTTAGTACAGTGCACGCAGGTGTAGTAACTACTTAGTACAGTGTACGTGTAGTAACTACTTAGTGCAGTGCACGTGTAGGTGTAGTAACTACTTAGTGCAGTGCACGTGTATGTGTAGTAACTACTTAGTACAGTGCACGTGTAGGTGTAGTAACTACTTAGTACAGTGCACGTGTATGTGTAGTAATTACTTAGTACAGTGCACGTGTAGGTGTAGTAACTACTTAGTGCAGTACACGTGTAGGTGAGGTAGCTACTTAGTGCAGTACATGTGTAGTTGTAGTAACTACTTAGTGCAGTACATTTCTAGTAACTAATTAGTACAGTACATGTGTAGGTGTAGTAACATCTCAGTACAGTTACATTTAGGTGAAGTAATTTACTTAGTGCACTACACGTCGGTGTGGTAGCTATTTGGTGCAGTACACGTTTAGGTGTAGTAACTACTTAGTAGTTACATTTAGGTGTAGTAACTACTTAGTACAGTACACGTGTAGGTGTAGTAACTACTTGGTACAGTACATGTGCAGGTGTAGCAACTACTTAGTGCAGTACACATTTAGGTGTAGTAACTACTTAGTGCAGTTACATTTAGGTGTAATAACTATTTAGTACAGTACACGTGTAGGTGTAGTAACTACTTAGTACAGTACACATATAGGTGTAGTAACTACTTAGCACAGTACACGTGTAGGTGTAGTAACTACTTAGTACAGTACACATATAGGTGTAGTAACTACTTAGTACAGTACACGTTTAGGTGTAATAACTGCTTAGTACAGTACACGTTTAGGTGTAGTAACTACTTAGTGCGGTTACATTTAGGTGTAATAACTACTTAGTACAGTACACATGTAGGTGTAGTAACTACTTAATGTAGTTACATTTAGGTGTAGTAACTACTTAGTGTAGTTACATGAAGGTGTAGTAACTACTTAGTGCAGTACACGTGTAGGTGTAGTAACTACTTAGTGTAGTTACATTTAGTTGTAGTAACATAGTAACTTACGGTTCCAAAAGGGGGCAGTCTGCCAGTGGTCATTGCTGTGAGTGAAACATGTCAGACCAGGTAGACTACAGTCATCCCCCTTCTTCTGCCTCTTCCTCTCTTTCCTCTCCTTCTTCTTCCTCCTGATCTCGTTCAACAGCTGGGTCTTCCCATCCACTTCCTGGGCAACCTCCCTGCATGACGGACAGACACACCCACCAGTCAGATTACAGTAACGACCCAACAGAGTGATATCATCACCCTCTCTGCCCTCGCAGTGCCCTCTCCATGTTGCCAGTCAGTTACCACGGCGATGGATGGAACCATCGGCGGGAACTCCCAAACTCTGGTGGAGCCAAGAACATGACAGGTTCTAGCTCCTCTCGTACCACATTATAATTTTTCTCTGGGCCATTCTCGCCTCTGCCCTTCTCCCTGGCCCCATTTTCCTAAGCACACAAGTCACTACATAACACAGCTGCTTCGTATTGGCATTCTAATCCGTTCCCTGTGCCTCCTTTGCGCATCCCAAATGGCACCCCGTTCCATTTATAGTGCACGAATTTTGACAAGAGCCCTATGGTCCCTGATGAGAAGTGAGAGACTCAACCACCTGGTGATGGCTGTGTTAGAGGGACGGGCAGTTTCCCTCCTTCCACTGAGTCACTATTTTGTTTCCATGCTGCTGCTTGGGACGATCACTTCCAGATCTCTGCACTGAAAGGCAGGCCTGGGTTTGACTGGAGAACATGCACACTCCATGCAAGTACCATGCAGACGTACCACAAGACAGGATAACGCACAAGACACATGGGGCCACACTGGCGATGAAACGTATCAAACTCACGGAGTATTAAAGATGCAGTACATCTATGAAATTCTATTGGTCAGTTGAGCACTTCTAGACTGCAGGCTCAACGTGCATCCCAAATGGCACCCTATGCCCTCTATAGGTTAGTAGTGCACTATATTTGACAAGGGCCTATAGGGTAGTAGTGCACTATATAGAGAATAGAGTGCCATTTGTGATGCAACCTTTAGTGTTAATATGGTTGAGACGAACAGGGATGGGCGACGGACGATGTGTGGCAAACACGGACACACTGAATTAAAGGAGAGGACGAACTCACTTAAAGGGATGGAGCTGATCATTCTTGTTCTTCAACCTCTCTGCCTTCTCTCTGTTTCTCTCTCCTTTGCTATAGTAGCTGGTTTTAGTAGAGAGGGAAGAGCAACTAAATATGCCGGTTGTTTTGTTTCCTTTCCACGAGAGCTTCAACTCAGGAGAGTCAAGATGAATAATAAAGGCTGCATTTACACAGGCAGCCCAATCTGATCTTTGGCCCAATTATTGTCAAAAGATCTGATCTGATTGGTCAAAAGACCAATAAGTGTAAAACGCTCCCCGTGTAAACGCAGCCTAGGTAACAATTGTCAGGGTCACAACAAAGGACTCTGAGAGTTGGCCGCACAGAAAACAGCAGATATGACAATGCACTATACTAGGGTTTACTCTGACAGAGTCCCCTCTGTCATAGTCATTATTGTCACTTTGGGAGCATTATACCAGTGTGCAGATTAATATTTTTTCTATATTTAAGAATAGTACACATATTTGTGGGCCCTCAATGAGGTACATTACTGACCTGTTCTTACCACAGTCACACCCGTCAGGTCGTCTCCTCTTCAGGTGACCCCTGACCTCTCGCAGGTTCTTGATCTTGTCCTGCAGGGCCTCTATCTGTAATGGAAGGCAACATCTACTTCAACTTGAAGGGTAGGCAAGGTGGGAGATGGGGAGGAGGAGAGGAGAGATGGGGGAGGAGGAGAGATGGGGGAGAAATGGGGGAGGAGGAGAGAAGAGGGAGAAATGGGGGAGGAGAGGGAGAAATGGGGGAGGAGAGGGAGAGATGGGGAGGAGGAGAGGGGGAGATGGGGAGGAGGAGAGGGGGAAATGGGGAGGAGGAGAGGGAGAAATGGGGGAGGAGAGGGAGAAATGGGGGAGGAGAGGAGAGATGGGGGAGGAGGGGAGAGAAGAGGGAGAGATAGGCAAGAGGAGACGAGATGCAGACCCCAACTAACCTCCTGGTCCACGTAGCTCTTATGGTCCTTCCAGGCTCTGGATGAAGAGTAGATCTCTCTCTCACAGTGGACGGTGTCATTCATCAGGATGTAGCACCTGTGAGAGGGACGGAGAAGGAGAGAGAGGACAGAGAGGAATCAACTAACCACATTTTACAAATATATTAGTCACAAAGGGCTGAACTGCTTGCCTGACGACTCATTATGAATTCAATGTAGTTGCTCTAGCGATCGCACCGTACATCGGTCTAAACCTGCTGCCCTACAAGTTGTTTGTGCCGATTCATGTTTTGTGTAGGCCGGCTCTTGCCCAACCCATTGGTTTCTGTGACCAAATAGAACGGTCAGAATGTGTCCACATTCTCAACAAGTCGGAGAGGAAGGAAATCCAGACTCATGGTGGAGAAGAAACGTTAGTGGGCGTGGCGTTTGGCCGGAGCCGTGTGGATGGGTAGCCAGGCAACTTAACTGCAACCCAGGTCAAAAACTACAACCCAGGCCAACCCCCCCCCCAAAGCAAGTCAAACAGACAGGGCTTCCAAAAATGATCTTGGTAGGAACTACATGTATGTCTTCCAAGTGTGCCTTTGGTATAGCTGGGGTATATGTTGGGGTACATACTTGTGTGTGACTTTGACAGAGTTGGGGTACCCCACGGTGTTGGTATCGTCCGCCAGCATCTCCTCTGACCCGTCTTCTGACTCCAGAGCCAACTCCTGGTCCACCTGCTCATAATGGCGCTTTCTGATGACACGTCTCCTGACCGCTGACTGGTCATCTGCCGCAAGGTCAATGTCATAGATCTGCCCTTCAAACTCCACGGACAGAGATCTTGTGGATCTTGTGTGGACGAAACGAGGCCTGTAGCCTAATTGATAACCAAATATCACAGAGAGTTAATTAACAGACTTTTTTCATTTCTTTACTCATGTATGTTGGTATTTGGTATGTGTAATTGAGTATGTATGTCATTAGATCTTGTCCTGTCACTTAATCTGGAAACAAACAGCCCTTTCTGAACTGAATTGAATGTGATAATTCCATGAGAAAAATGTTGCCACCACTAGGTGGTGCCACAACATTCCAAATGACCAGACCATTGATCTACTGTCAGGAGCTATCTCCCCCAGACCAGTGATCTAATGTCAGGAGCTATCTCCACCAGACCAGTGATCTAATGTCAGGAGCTATCTCCACCAGACCAGTGATCTAATGTCAGGAGCTATCTCCACCAGACCAGTGATCTAATGTCAGGAGCTATCTCCACCAGACCAGTGATCTAATGTCAGGAGCTATCTCCACCAGACCAGTGATCTAATGTCAGGAGCTATCTCCACCAGACCAGTGATCTAATGTCAGGAGCTATCTCCACCAGACCAGTGATCTAATGTCAGGAGCTATCTCCACCAGACCAGTGATCTAATGTCAGGAGCTATCTCCACCAGACCAGTGATCTAATGTCAGGAGCTATCTCCACCAGACCAGTGATCTAATGTCAGGAGCTATCTCCACCAGACCAGTGATCTAATGTCAGGAGCTATCTCCACCAGACCAGTGATCTAATGTCAGGAGCTATCTCCCCCAGACCAGTGATCTAATGTCAGGAGCTATCTCCACCAGACCAGTGATCTAATGTCAGGAGCTATCTCCCCCAGACCAGTGATCTAATGTCAGGAGCTATCTCCACCAGACCAGTGATCTAATGTCAGGAGCTATCTCCACCAGACCAGTGATCTAATGTCAGGAGCTATCTCCACCAGACCAGTGATCTAATGTCAGGAGCTATCTCCACCAGACCAGTGATCTAATGTCAGGAGCTATCTCCACCAGACCAGTGATCTAATGTCAGGAGCTATCTCCACCAGACCAGACCAGTGATCTAATGTCAGGAGCTATCTCCACCAGACCAGTGATCTAATGTCAGGAGCTATCTCCACCAGACCAGTGATCTAATGTCAGGAGCTATCTCCACCAGACCAGTGATCTAATGTCAGGAGCTATCTCCACCAGACCAGTGATCTAATGTCAGGAGCCAGTGATCTCCACCAGACCAGTGATCTAATGTCAGGAGCTATCTCCACCAGACCAGTGATCTAATGTCAGGAGCTATCTCCCCAGACCAGTGATCTAATGTCAGGAGCTATCTCCACCAGACCAGTGATCTAATGTCAGGAGCTATCTCCACCAGACCAGTGATCTAATGTCAGGAGCTATCTCCACCAGACCAGTGATCTAATGTCAGGAGCTATCTCCACCAGACCAGTGATCTAATGTCAGGAGCTATCTCCACCAGACCAGTGATCTAATGTCAGGAGCTATCTCCACCAGACCAGTGATCTAATGTCAGGAGCTATCTCCACCAGACCAGTGATCTAATGTCAGGAGCTATCTCCACCAGACCAGTGATCTAATGTCAGGAGCTATCTCCACCAGACCAGTGATCTAATGTCAGGAGCTATCTCCACCAGACCAGTGATCTAATGTCAGGAGCTATCTCCACCAGACCAGTGATCTAATGTCAGGAGCTATCTCCACCAGACCAGTGATCTAATGTCAGGAGCTATCTCCACCAGACCAGTGATCTAATGTCAGGAGCTATCTCCACCAGACCAGTGATCTAATGTCAGGAGCTATCTCCACCAGACCAGTGATCTAATGTCAGGAGCTATCTCCACCAGACCAGTGATCTAATGTCAGGAGCTATCTCCACCAGACCAGTGATCTAATGTCAGGAGCTATCTCCACCAGACCAGTGATCTAATGTCAGGAGCTATCTCCACCAGACCAGTGATCTAATGTCAGGAGCTATCTCCACCAGACCAGTGATCTAATGTCAGGAGCTATCTCCACCAGACCAGTGATCTAATGTCAGGAGCTATCTCCACCAGACCAGTGATCTAATGTCAGGAGCTATCTCCACCAGACCAGTGATCTAATGTCAGGAGCTATCTCCACCAGACCAGTGATCTAATGTCAGGAGCTATCTCCACCAGACCAGTGATCTAATGTCAGGAGCTATCTCCACCAGACCAGTGATCTAATGTCAGGAGCTATCTCCACCAGACCAGTGATCTAATGTCAGGAGCTATCTCCACCAGACCAGTGATCTAATGTCAGGAGCTATCTCCCCCAGACCAGTGATCTAATGTCAGGAGCTATCTCCACCAGACCAGTGATCTAATGTCAGGAGCTATCTCCACCAGACCAGTGATCTAATGTCAGGAGCTATCTCCACCAGACCAGTGATCTAATGTCAGGAGCTATCTCCACCAGACCAGTGATCTAATGTCAGGAGCTATCTCCACCAGACCAGTGATCTAATGTCAGGAGCTATCTCCACCAGACCAGTGATCTAATGTCAGGAGCTATCTCCACCAGACCAGTGATCTAATGTCAGGAGCTATCTCCACCAGACCAGTGATCTAATGTCAGGAGCTATCTCCACCAGACCAGTGATCTAATGTCAGGAGCTATCTCCACCAGACCAGTGATCTAATGTCAGGAGCTATCTCCACCAGACCAGTGATCTAATGTCAGGAGCTATCTCCACCAGACCAGTGATCTAATGTCAGGAGCTATCTCCACCAGACCAGTGATCTAATGTCAGGAGCTATCTCCACCAGACCAGTGATCTAATGTCAGGAGCTATCTCCACCAGACCAGTGATCTAATGTCAGGAGCTATCTCCACCAGACCAGTGATCTAATGTCAGGAGCTATCTCCACCAGACCAGTGATCTAATGTCAGGAGCTATCTCCACCAGACCAGTGATCTAATGTCAGGAGCTATCTCCACCAGACCAGTGATCTAATGTCAGGAGCTATCTCCACCAGACCAGTGATCTAATGTCAGGAGCTATCTCCACCAGACCAGTGATCTAATGTCAGGAGCTATCTCCACCAGACCAGTGATCTAATGTCAGGAGCTATCTCCACCAGACCAGTGATCTAATGTCAGGAGCTATCTCCACCAGACCAGTGATCTAATGTCAGGAGCTATCTCCACCAGACCAGTGATCTAATGTCAGGAGCTATCTCCACCAGACCAGTGATCTAATGTCAGGAGCTATCTCCACCAGACCAGTGATCTAATGTCAGGAGCTATCTCCACCAGACCAGTGATCTAATGTCAGGAGCTATCTCCCCAGACCAGTGATCTAATGTCAGGAGCTATCTCCACCAGACCAGTGATCTAATGTCAGGAGCTATCTCCACCAGACCAGTGATCTAATGTCAGGAGCTATCTCCACCAGACCAGTGATCTAATGTCAGGAGCTATCTCCACCAGACCAGTGATCTAATGTCAGGAGCTATCTCCACCAGACCAGTGATCTAATGTCAGGAGCTATCTCCACCAGACCAGTGATCTAATGTCAGGAGCTATCTCCACCAGACCAGTGATCTAATGTCAGGAGCTATCTCCACCAGACCAGTAATCTAATGACAGGGGCTCTATTCGTGCCTCTGTCTCTTCCCTGCATGTGTCTCTTTAGAGCCTGAGTAATCCTGAACAGTAAATCAAAGCTTAGGCTCTGGCAGACATGGACATGGTTGTCATTCCCATAGCCCAACATACACAGCTTTAAATACAGAGTGGTAAGTCCACAGATGGATATATGTTACCATAACTGTCCATCTCCATTCTCTATGCCCCTGTAACAACATCTACCCAGCTACCATTGAGCAAGCTGGCTCAGGACACTACTCCCTGGCCTGGACCACCCTCAGCCCCATCCCCGTCCCCAGCCTCCACCCCCATCCCTCCACTCTACTCACTTCGTCCTCCAGAGGAAGGTGGGAACTGGCGGTGTGAGCGCCCCGGGCGGTCGGACCTGGAGGGTTTGTCGAGGCTGCTGTCAGGGCCACAGTCGCAAGGGTCCCTCTGCCGGCTGTCGTAGCTGCTGCGGGACCTCAGGCTCCGGGCCCTCTTCCTGGGGCCTTCCTTCAGACCACCTCCCTTACACTTCTGGATACGCCACTTCCCTGTGATCTCCTCCACACAGTGCCACTTCTGTAGAGGAGAGACAAGGAGACGGATGGTTATAATAGTGGTTGATGATTTGAGTTATGGTTTTTACTCCACTCCAATGTAAAGGTCTTTGAAGACATTGAATGTGTCTCAAATGGCACCCTATAAAAGTAGTGCACGATATAGGAAATAGGGTGCCATTTGGGAAACAGATTGACTCTTTGTGCTTTGTTAACATCGCGAGAATCGCTACTATAGTGTATTTCTTAATGAAACTTTGACTTTGTCAACAGATACGCTTTCTGGGAGTCCGTGCCAGAACAACATGTATGTTGGACTGCTGTATTCAATGGGGGGAAAAGTTGGACTGAAAATGAACTGTTCCCTTCGAGTCTCATATGGAAAGTGGGACAACGGGAGCGAAACATTGATTCCTAATTGAGCCCAAGGCCTTTCCTTTCCTCTGCATTACATTTACAGACTTCCAGACAGCACAGTGCTTCTGACAGACAGACTTCTCAACCAGATCACAGACAGACGCGGTGGGAAACAGAATCCCAAAACTGAAGAGAAAGATAAACCAGAACCACCACATCAAATGAATTGGATCAGTCTGCTGTCTGTAAACCAAGTGAAAAACCCTTTCCCTCAGGCTTTCTCTCCGTCTCGCTCTCGCGGTCTCTCACCATCTCTTGGTCTCTCTCTCCCCACTGTCTCTCTCTCCATCTCTCGGTATCTCGCTTGCTCCCTCTGTCTATACCACTTTCTGTCGCCGTCTCTTTCTTTACCTGTCTATCCAGCTCTTTCTTTACCTGTCTATCCAGCTCTTTCTTTACCTGTCTCTCCATCTCTTTCTTTACCTGTCTCTCTCTCTCTCTCTCTCTCTCTCTCTCTCTCTCTCTCTCTCTCTCTCTCTCTCTCTCTCTCTCTCTCTCTCTTCTCTCTCTCTTTTCCTGTCTCTCTCTTCATCTCTGTCTCTTTCTTTATGTCTCTGTCTCTTTCTTTACCTGTCTCTCTCTCCGTCTGTCTCTTTCTTTACCTGTCTCTCTCTCCGTCTGTCTCTTTCTTTACCTGTCTCTCTCTCCGTCTCTGTCTCTTTCTTTACCTGTCTCTCTCTCCGTCTGTCTCTTTCTTTACCTGTCTCTCTCTCCTCTGTCTCTTTCTTTACCTGTCTCTGTCTCTTTTCTTTACCTGTCTCTGTCTCTTTCTTTACCTCTCTCTCTCTCTCTCTCTCTCTCTCTCTCTCTCTCTCTCTCTCTCTCTCTCTCTCTCTCTCTCTCTCTCTCTCTCTCTCTCTCTCTCTCTCTCTCTCTCTCTCTCTCTCTCTCTCTCTCTCTCTCTCTCTCTCTTTCTTTACCTGTCTCTCTCTTCATCTCTGTCTCTTTCTTTACCTGTCTCTCTCTCCGTCTGTCTCTTTCTTTACCTGTCTCTCTCTCCGTCTGTCTCTTTCTTTACCTGTCTCTCTCTCCGTCTCTGTCTCTTTCTTTACCTGTCTCTCTCTCTGTCTCTGTCTCTTTCTTTACCTGTCTCTCTCTCCGTCTGTCTCTTTCTTTACCTGTCTCTCTCTTCGTCTCTGTCTCTTTCTTTACCTGTCTCTCTCTCCGTCTGTCTCTTTCTTTACCTGTCTCTCTCTTCGTCTGTCTCTTTCTTTACCTGTCTCTCTCTTCGTCTCTGTCTCTTTCTTTACCTGTCTCTCTCTCCGTCTCTCTCTTTCTTTACCTGTCTCTCTCTTTGTCTCTGTCTCTTTCTTTACCTGTCTCTCTCTCCGTCTCTCTCTTTCTTTACCTGTCTCTCTCTTTGTCTCTGTCTCTTTCTTTACCTGTCTCTCTCTCTGTCTGTCTCTTTCTTTACCTGTCTCTCTCTCCGTCTGTCTCTTTCTTTACCCGTCTCTCTCTCCGTCTCTGTCTCTTTCTTTACCTGTCTCTCTCTCCGCCTGTCTCTTTCTTTACCTGTCTCTCTCTCCATCTGTCTCTTTCTTTACCTGTCTCTCTCTCCGTCTGTCTCTTTCTTTACCTGTCTCTCTCTCCGTCTCTGTCTCTTTCTTTACCTCCGTCTCTGTCTCTTTCTTTACCTGTCTCTCTCTCCGCCTGTCTCTTTCTTTACCTGTCTCTCTCTCCGTCTGTCTCTTTCTTTACCTGTCTCTCTCTCCGTCTGTCTCTTTCTTTACCTGTCTCTCTCTTTGTCTCTGTCTCTTTCTTTACCTGTCTCTCTCTCCGTCTGTCTCTTTCTTTACATGTCTCTCTCTCCGTCTGTCTCTTTCTTTACCTGTGTCTCTGTCTCTTTCTTTACCTGTCTCTCTCTCCGCCTGTCTCTTTCTTTACATGTCTCTTTCTCCGTCTCTGTCTCTTTCTTTACCTGTCTCTCTCTCCGCCTGTCTCTTTCTTTACATGTCTCTTTCTCCGTCTCTGTCTCTTTCTTTACCTGTCTCTCTCTCCGCCTGTCTCTTTCTTTACATGTCTCTTTCTCCGTCTCTGTCTCTTTCTTTACCTGTCTCTCTCTTCGTCTCTCTGTATCTTTCTTTACCTGTCTCTCTCTCCGTCTGTCTCTTTCTTTACCTGTCTCTCTCTCCGTCTGTCTCTTTCTTTACCTGTCTCTCTCTCCGTCTGTCTCTTTCTTTACCTGTCTCTCTCTCCGTCTGTATCTTTTTTTTACCTGTCTCTCTCTCCACCTCTGTCTCTTTTTCCATCTCCCTGTCTCTTTCTTTACCTGTCTCCCTGTCTGTCTATGTTCCAAACCCCCAGCTGCATCGCCAGCATAATCTAGTTAGAGGTGCACATCCACAATGTCTACCCCCAACTCCATGAATCAGTCAAGTTGAAAGGGAGGGGTCAAAGAAAGTGAAAGCTCATTCGGCAAAGTAAGTAATGTGATAATTTGGCTTAAAGTGTTTGGGTTGCATCCCAAATGACACCCTAGTCCCTATATAGTGCACTTGAGTGACCAGGGCCTACTACCTTTTGACTCTGCTCAAAAGTAGTGGACTATATTGTGAATAGGGTGCAGTTTAGGATGTAGGTTGGAGAGGGGGCATATCTGCGGACCATGGCAGTGCAGACGGTTGCTCGCTGCCTGGTGAGTGTGGGAACGAGAATGCCAAACAAAGGACTATGGGTAGGATCGGGTTTCCTCTGTGGACCACTCACTCAGATGCTCACTGACAGACAGCTGACTGACAGATGGCCCTGACAGCCATGTTATATCAAGAGAAGGCATTTTGGATTCCTGACGCTGCTGAGCAGGTTCCAGTTGACTACGGCCTGCGCCTTACCCGAGCCTGCAGTCTGTTTCCGCTTCTCCAGTTGTTTTCCCCCTCTGCCCCTCTCTGCAGCTCTTAGGCAAGGGAGGGAGGAAGAGAGTCGGTAGGAGGGGAGAGGGGGCGGGGAGGAAGAGGAGGGGGAGAGAGAGAGAGGCTTGCTGTCTGTGCAGTGCTTTTAGGACTTTTCAGCCACATTCCACTCTGACAGACTGTGAAAAACAGTGAGTGAGTGAGAGAGAGTGAGAGTGAGTGAGAGTGAGAGTGAGAGTGAGAGAGAGAGAGAGAGAGAGAGAGAGAGAGAGAGAGAGAGAGAGAGAGAGAGAGAGAGAGAGAGAGAGAGAGAGAGAGGAGACCCTACAAGCTGAGACTTGCTCTAGAAGTGGCAGACCCAAACTGCTACAGCTCTTGCAGACTGACACACATGATTCATTCATTTACAGATTGAGAGAGACAGCCTGCTGCAAATTAACTGGGTGAGAGATCAGAGCAGAGAGCCAGCAGGAAGGGAGTCCTATTCTTATAGAATAAGACAGAATGGAACCTTGAGTTTATGACATCTATAAATACAAACGTTCTCGTCCCAAATGGCACATTTAGTGCACTATTTCTGACCTGCATCGGTAGGGCTCTGGTCAAAAGTAGTGCACTATATGAGGAATAGGGTTCGGTTTGGGACAGCCACCTTACTAAGTCACTCATATTCTTCCCACAGTCACACAGTCCTATAGGCTGTCATACTGCCATTTCACTCTGAAAACACTTCCAAGGTCCCCATGTATTTTAGGTAACAGTTGCTGTTGTCTACTCCCCTTTAAATACATTGACCGCAAAGGCTTTGAAGTGCTTTGAGCTTTAGCCCTCCCCTTTAAATCATGGATTTGACCCTTGGTGGACAGGTGTCTATTGACCACAGACCCATGTGTGTGTGTGTGTGTTCTAACCAGCTGTTTTAAGACTTTAATAGACTTTCCCCCACATTGTTCTTTCTAAAGGAACACCCCACAGAGACAGAGGGAGGCTACTAACTAGGAGACTCGGTTAAACAATACCAGACAAGGGCTATGACTAAACCTCCACATGTATGTGTTGTAATTACACATTCGCTGGTTGCATATGCTGCATGCACACACACACACACTAAACCATCACCCCCCTGCAATCTTGCATGCTATTTAAAGACTAAAGCGGGTTCCCCCACATAACCTAACACATTGGATTTCCTCAACTTCTTTGCTTCAGTAACAATCTTTTCCAAAGAGCATAATTCCTCTTCTGCGTTGTAGTCTGTCCTAGCCAAAGCACACACAGCAGCCATAGACTCTGCAGCCAGCCATAAGTCAAATAGCCATTTACTGCAAATGTCCAGTAATTGGACATTTTTGTACCGTTTGAACGAGGGACTAATTTTTCTCTGGGACCCTTTCATCCCAAACCCATTAAAAGGCTGGCAGGTCCTGGTAGACCAGCCACACACACACACACACACACACACACACACACACACACACACACACACACACACACACACACACACACACACACACACACACACACACACACACACACACACACACACACACACACACACACACACACACACACACACACACACACTTTAGTGGTTAGACCAGCTACTAACCACTGGTGTACAGCCACAGAGTTGGCAGACCTGAACAATACAAATTGGTCCAATGTTCAGGTAGCAGCCAGCAGGGCTTTCTAATGTGAACCAGGCAGCTTGTAAGTGTGCACATGTAAGACGTAATTCTTCATTAAAGACAGTGACAGGGGAAACTCTGTCCACATTCAGGTGGGTGTGTGTTTCAGGGAACCTCGTTACACACTCTGTGTGTGTGTGTGTGTGTGTGTGTGTGTGTGTGTGTGTGTGTGTGTGTGTGTGTGTGTGTGTGTGTGTGTGTGTGTGTGTGTGTGTGTGTGTGTGTGTGTGTGTGTGTGTGTGTGTGTGTGTGTTTCAGGGAACCTCGTTACACACTCTGTGTGTGTGTGTGTGTGTGTGTGTGTGTGTGTGTGTGTGTGTGTGTGTGTGTGTGTGTGTGTGTGTGTGTGTGTGTGTGTGTGTGTGTGTGTGTGTGTGTGTGTGTGTGTGTGTGTGTGTGTGTGTGTGTGTGTGTGTTACGGTTGAATGGCAGGAACCCGGTTGCCGAGGTTTATGGACCAAAACAACTCCCTTTTCCCGGGATAAATAACTGCGAGAATCCTGTGAATTATAATAAATGATTTATATGTACAGCACGGCATGTAATGGAGGTTAAATGATATGACATGACCAATCATCAACGCTCAGGGTGGGGACGGACAGCCCATCTCAGTATGAAACTCAGTTCACACCGCATGTTGACCTATCATCTCATCATGGTGACACTTCTTCTTGTGATGGGTAGCCCTACATTTGCTGCAACACGATGCTATTGTAATATAAAGACCAAATGCGCATCTACTTTACCATTTCACTTTACCTTTTCTCCATCTGGCTTTCGGGGGTCACCTTGGTTTTTTTTGGTGTGTAAATATCTTACTTAAAAATAAAATAAAAACTGCAACTACGGACTTTTAAAACAGCCGTTGTTTTCATTCCGTTAAATCAGTGCCGGCGCGAGCAAATCTCTTTTCTCGCTCTCTCTCTCTCTCTCTCTCTCTCTCTCTCTCTCTCTCTCTCTCTCTCTCTCTCTCGCTCTCCATCAACTCCATTCAAATGGCATCCAACATAGTTCATCCTGTTCCAGATTGATACATAGCCCCATATACATAGTACCAGTCAAAAGCTTGGACACAGCTACTCATGCAAGAGCTTTTCTTTATTTAGACTATTTCCTATATTGTAGAATAATAGTAAAGACAAACTATGAAATAACACATACGGAATCACGTAGTAATCAAAAAGGTGTTAAACAAATTCAATATATTTCATATTTGACATTCCTCAAAGTAGCCACCCTTTGCCTTGATGGCAGCTTTGCACACTCTTGCCATTCTCTCAACCAGCTTAATGAGGAAGTCACCTGGAATGCATTTCAATTAACAGGTGTGCCTTGTTAAAAGTTCATTTGTGGATTTTTATTTCCCTTGTTAATGCGTTTGAGCCAATCAGTTGTGTTGGGACTAGGTAGGGGGTATACAGAAGATAGCCCTATTTGGTAAAAGAACAGCTCAAATAGGCCAGGAGAAACGACAGTCCATCATTACTTTAAGACATGAAGTACATACAGAAAATGTCAAGAACTTTGAAAGTTTCTTCAAGTGCAGTCTCAAAAACCATCAATGCGCTATGGTGACTTTGGCTCGCATGAGGACCGCCACAGGAAAGGAAGACCCAGAGTTACCTCTACTGCAATTTCTGAGTTACCAGCCTCAGAAATTGCAGACCAAATAAATGCTTCACTGAGTTCAAGTAACAGACACATCTCAACATCAACTGTTCAGAAGGAGACTGTGTGATTCAGGCCTCCATAGTCTAAATGCTGCCAAGAAACCACTACTAAAGGACACCAATAAGAAGAAGAGACTTGCTTGGGCCAAGAAACACCAGTGGAGATCTGTTCTTAAGTCTGATGCGTCCAAATTTGAGATTTTTGGTTCCAATCATTTTTTTTAGCATTTCTTAGACCAATAGACTTTGCGGATAGGGATGCAAGCGCTTGTTTGCTAAATGTTTCAAAGAAGAGCGATGGCGGTTGACTATAGCAGTTATTTATTCAGAGCCATAACCATTTCATCTCCTTGAAGAGAAGTGAATGCCCTCAAGAATATCATAAGGAATGTATTTAAGTGTTGAAAGCGAGGAAGGAATGAAGGAAAAATAGAGAGAGAAAGAAGAGGTAGGCTAATAACATTAGGGGAAATATTATGAAATGTAGGCCTACATATGCGCCAGCCTACTAATTATCGTGTTATATTTCAAAATTAAAATCTAAATTTGCTAGCCTATTCTTGTAACTTTGTAGGCCTCGTGCTACCGCAGAATCTCATGCTCTCTCCCTGCTTCATCGTGGTTGGAACTATGCGTGCAATTCAAGTTCACATAATATAATACAGTAATACAGTTCACACTCAAAAAGATGAGCCTCGTGGAGCTAGTTTTAATTTATTTACCCACGAGAGCATACTCTATAGCTAGCTGGCTACATCTATAGACTTTTATGTTTTTCTGTCCTTTGCAATCTGCAGTATCCTTTATCACATACGTATTGGGTAATGGCACAGTCATTTGGGCTTGGGCCTGGGCTCATCAAATGTCTTCAATGTAGGGCTCATCAGGCTCAGGTAGCATCCGGCTTGTATTTTCAACCAAAGCTCAAATCAAATCCAGACATAGGCTTATTTGTACGCTTTATAATGCTTTTGAATGACACTTCCAGTTTTGGCGGGAAATACAGGGTTACCCGGGAGAAAAGGGATTTATTCTCGGGATGGAACATTTGTAAAATACCGGGAAAATATTCAATGCTAGTATGTGTGGGTATGAGTGTTTTTGTGTGTGCATGTGCGTGTGTGTGAATACACATACCTGCCCAGGCTGTTGGCAGGGCGTCTGGAACTCTGCCTGTTGACACACCTCTTTGACCTTCTTGTACTTGGGCAGGCTGTTGGTGTGAGGGGGTGGTTGGACTGCCTCCACCATCCTCCTTCTGTCTCAGGAGTTTACTGTAGAGGAACACAGGAGAGGGACAAGTCAGGTTAGGGGACAGGTATTGGTTAGGACAGTGGTAGAGTTGAGGGTTAGAGTAGGGGCAGGCTATTGGTGTGCTGGGTGGTTGAACTGCCTCTTCTATCCTCGTCCTTCCTCAGGAGTTTACTGCAGACAGGAGGGACCAGTTTTTTTTTTAAACAAGCTGTGTGTCTGAAAATCTACGGAGAAGTAGCTTCCCATGCCAGGCCTCCACTCTAATGATCTGCGTCCCAAATGGCACACTATTCCCCATATAGTGGACTTCTTTCAACCATGGGGCCCTGGTTAAAAGTTGCGCACTATATAGGGAATAAGGCCCAATTTGGGTCGCAGACATTGACTAGTGTTGCAGTAGGCCTCCTGCCTTCCAGCTGCTGTTTGTGTGATGGGGTAATTAACGACAGAACACTGCTGTGCCTGAAATGAAAGACTGGTGACCTCTGACTTGTAGGGCTTTAGGCTGTTTAATCCACCATGTGTATGACGCCTGAACACTGGGGTTTTTCATCGGATGCATCCCAAATGGCACCCTATTCCCTATATAGTGTACTACTTTACCCATAGGGCTCTAGTCAAAAGCAGTGCACTATGTAGGTAATATGGTGCCATTTGGAACAGATACGTACGTTATGACTGTTGAGATAAGCCTCTCCAGACACTCCACTGTGTTACTATACAATGGAGAGAATATACGGAGCTATCCATCACAGTACTATTCTATGTCTGCTTCCCAATTCGCACCCTATTCCCTATAAAGTGAACTACTTTTGACCATAATCCAATGGGCCCTGGTCAAAAGTAATGCACCAGATGGGAAAAAGGTTGCCATTTGAGAGACACCCCCTCGCCCTCTGTTACTCAACAATGGAGAGAATCTACTGAGCCATCCATCATGCTTCTACTGGGGTCGGTGGTCAACCTCAATATACTGATAGCCCTGTCAGTGTTAGCCTGTTCCTGTTTCAAAGCTACTGAGCCATCCATCACTTTGCTATTGTGGTGTACACTACATGGCCAAAAGTATGTAGACACCTGCTCGTCGAACATCTCATAGAGAGCTGCATTAGCTTCTGTAACTTCTCAGTTTCCTGTAACCTGTCAGACAGGACAAGACAATACAGGACAGCAGTCACAGACACTCTCAAAGGCAAGGTGGCAGGTTGTACTTTAGGGTCACAGTGTTCTGTTGTCATAGTTGTTATGCCTGTGCGTCCGGAGAATGCAGTCAGGGTTGGCAGTGCGGGTTGGCAGTATAGTTGACTGTGTATTGGCAGGGCCGTGTGGGTCTAAGGGCTAGAGTGGTGCCAGTGTGCCAAAGCCAGGAGGAGGTCAATGTGCTTTGCGCAGGATAGAGCTGGCCAGGGCTGTGTAGGGCTGGCCAGAGCTGGGCAGGGCTGGCCAGAGCTGAGCGAGGCTGGGCAGAGCTGAGCGAGGCTGGGCAGAGCTGGGCAAGGCTGGGCAGAGCTGGGCAAGGCTGGGCAGAGCTGGCCAGGGCTGTGTAGGGTTGGCCAGAGCTGGGCAAGGCTGGGCAGAGCTGGCCAGGGCTGTGTAGGGCTGGCCAGAGCTGGGCAGGGCTGGGCAGAGCTGGCCAGGGCTGTGTAGGGCTGGCCAGAGCTGGGCAAGGCTGGGCAGAGCTGCCAGGGCTGGGTAGAAATGGCCAGGGCTGGGTAGAGATGGCCAGGGCTTGGCAGAGCTGGCCAGGGCTGGGTAGAGATGGCCAGGGCTGGGTAGAGATGGCCAGGGCTTGGCAGAGCTGGCCAGGGCTTGGCAGAGCTGGCCAGGGCTGGGTAGAGATGGCCAGGGCTGGGTAGAGATGGCCAGGGCTGGGTAGAGATGGCCAGGGCTGGGTAGAGATGGCCAGGGCTTGGCAGAGCTGGCCAGGGCTTGGCAGAGCTGGCCAGGGCTGGGCAGAGCTGGCCAGGGCTGGGCAGAGCTGGCCAGGGCTGGGTAGAGATGGCCAGGGCTGGGTAGAGATGGCCAGGGCTGGGTAGAGATGGCCAGGGCTGGGTAGAGATGGCCAAGGCTGGGCAGAGCTGGGCAAGGCTGGGCAGAGCTGGCCAGGGCTGTGTAGGGTTGGCCAGGGCTGGGCAGGGCTGGGCAGAGCTGGCCAGGGCTGTGTAGGGCTGGCCAGAGCTGGGCAGGGCTGGGCAGAGCTGGCCAGGGCTGTGTAGGGCTGGCCAGAGCTGGGCAAGGCTGGGCAGAGCTGCCAGGGCTGGGTAGAGATGGCCAGGGCTGGGTAGAGATGGCCAGGGCTTGGCAGAGCTGGCCAGGGCTGGGTAGAGATGGCCAGGGCTGGGTAGAGATGGCCAGGGCTTGGCAGAGCTGGCCAGGGCTGGGTAGAGATGGCCAGGGCTGGGTAGAGATGGCCAGGGCTTGGCAGAGCTGGCCAGGGCTTGGCAGAGCTGGCCAGGGCTGGGCAGAGCTGGCCAGGGCTGGGTAGAGATGGCCAGGGCTGGGTAGAGATGGCCATGGCTGGGCAGAGTTGGCCAGGGCTGGGCAGAGCTGGCCAGGGCTGGGTAGAGCTAGCCAGGGCTGGGTAGAGATGGCCAGGGCTGGGTAGAGATGGCCAGGGCTGGGTAGAGATGGCCAGGGCTGTGTAGAGATGGCCAGGGCTGCGCAGAGCTGGCCAGGGCTGGGTAGAGATGGCCAGGGCTGGGTAGAGATGGCCAGGGCTGGGTAGAGATGGCCAGGGCTGGGTAGAGATGGGCAGGGTGGGCAATGCCTATAGAAACACACCAGGTCATATTCCGACTCTGTGCTCTAGGCCTCGGTTCTCCCACGACTGGCGTGCTCACTCACGAATGCTTCTTTACACACAGTGGCAGCAACACGTCCTGTGCGTGTGTGTCGTATGAGACTTCCTGTCCTTCCTCAGGTATCATCAGACGATGTCGAACACCACAGCCCACGTCAATGTTGTGCATGTATAACTCCGTCTGCTCTGCCACGATTGTATCCGGCTGGCTCCCCTCCCATCAGCCAGAGCAAGGACACGCAGACAGACAGGGACAACTCCAGGTTACCGTCTGCCTCCAAAATGGCACTCTATTCTCTATATAGTGCCCTATATAGGAAATAGGGTGCAATTTGAGACACAGACACTGTTTCTCTTCCCAGCCTTAAACACTTGCAACACAGGCCCCACACAAGGAGGACAAAGGCAATTTATATGTCCCAAATGGTATTCCCTATGTAGGGAACACATTTTGACCAGAGCTTTTAAGTCTCTGAGTCTTACTGACACACAGCACAGGGGCCTGGGCTTGGGCTTGGCTGTGATCACGTTTTCTATTGCTGTCCCTATGGCGTTCTAGTCGAAGGTAGTGCATTATATAGGGAGTAAGGTACTATTTGGGTCACAGCCTCGGTCTCCCGCATTGGAAATGCAGGCCCAAAAGAGCAGGCTGACAGACAAAGATGTCCCTTTAAAGCACCGTGTGCCCACGCCTGCCTGTGAGAGCTGTTTCGATGCACCAGGCAGGAGTATATAGATCCTAGCATCGGTCAAACCATGATAAAAAGGATCTGTGGTGTGTGTGTGTGTGTGTGTGTGTGTGTGTGTGTGTGTGTGTGTGTGTGTGTGTGTGTGTGTGCGTGCGTGCGTGCGTGCGTGCGTGCGTGCGTGCGTGTGTAGGGGATAGGAAGAAAGGACATCAGTTTACCCTCTCTCCACTAGGAATGTGTCCCTCCAGACTTTGGGTTTCCGATTGGGTTTGAATCTGGAAAAACAAAATCCACTTTAGTCCGTGTAATTCACATGGGCCTGCCTGTGGACTTACCAATGTGTGCATCCCAAATGGCAACCTATTTCTTATTTAGTGCACTACTTTTATTTAGTGCACTACAGGGTTACCGTGTAGCACACTATATAGGGAATGGAGTGCCATTTGGAACACACACCATGAGCTATGTTGGTCTTCAGTGTACAGCCAGACAGAGTAAGTTATTACACAAGGTGATTCTAGTATTGCTGAGGTTTTGTGGAGACGCGATAACGAACTGAAATTTGTTCTGTATGTTCTGTATACTTTCTTTTTCCTTGCCATAGTGCTAAAAACTTTAAGAGGAATCTGGCATTCAAACCACAAAGGGGATGTACCAATCCCAGACTGTCCCTTGTCCTTAGGGGACATCATGGTGAAATTTGGATGGCAGTCCATGTGTACCTGTTGATAAAGATATGAATAAGAAAATAGAATACAAATATGTGTCCATGTGTACCTGTTGCCAGTTTTCTCATGCTCCAGTAGTTGGAGGATGGACTTCCCATCCATGTCCGGAGGAGTGTCCAGCCCAGCGATGTGTAGGATAGTGGGAGCCAGGTCAATGTTCAACACCAGTTGAGTGTTCCTGTGGAGAAACAAACACCATAAATAACACCAACATAAACAACAACATAGACACCATAAACAACCACACCAACACCATACACATCCACACCAACACCATAATCAACAACAACATAAACACCAACACCACAAACCACAACCACACCATACACATCCACACCATAATCAACAACAACATAAACACCAACACCACAAACCACAACCACACCAACACCATAAACATCCACATCCACACCATAATCACACCAACACCATAATCAACATAAACACCAACACCACAAACCACAACCACACCAACACCATAAACATCCACATCCACACCATACACATCCACACCAACACCATAATCAACATAAACACCAACACCACAAATCACAACCACACCAACACCATAAACATCCACATCCACACCATACACAACCACACCAACACCATAATCAACATAAACACCAACACCACAAACCACAACCACACCAACACCATAAACATCCACATCAACACCATAAACAACCACACCAACACCATAATCAACAACATCATAAACACCAACACCACAAACAACCACACCAACACCATAATCAACAACACCAACACCATAATCAACCACACCAACACCATAATCAACAACATCATAAACACCAACACCACAAACAACCACACCAACACCATAATCAACAACAACATAAACACCAACACTACAAACAACCACACCAACACCATAAACATCCACACCAACACCATAATCAACCACACCAACACCATAATCAACAACAACATAAACACCAACACTACAAACAGCCACACCAACACCATAATCAACCACACCAACACCATAATCAACCACACCAACACCATAATCAACAACAACATAAACACCAACACTACAAACATCCACACCAACACCATAATCAACCACACCAACACCATAATCAACAACAACATAAACACCAACACTACAAACAACCACACCAACACCATAATCAACAACAACATAAACGCCAACACTACAAACAACCACACAAACACCATAAAAATCCACACCAACACCATAATCAACCACACCAACACCATAATCAACAACAACATAAACACCAACACTACAAACAACCACACCAACACTATAATCAAAAACAACATAAAAACCAACACTACAAACAACCACACCAACACCATAAACAACCACACCAACACCATAATCAACAACAACATAAACACCAACACTACAAACAACCACACCAACACCATAAACAACCACACCAACACCATAATCAACAACAACATAAACACCAACACTATAAACAACCACACCAACACCATAAACAACCACACCAACACCATAATCAACAACAACATAAACACCAACACTACAAACAACCACACCAACACCATAAACATCCACACCAACACCATAATCAAGAACAACATAAACACCAACACTACAAACAACCACACCAACACCATAAACATCCACACCAACACCATAATCAACCACACCAACACCATAATCAACAACAACCACACCAACACCATAAACATCCACACCAACACCATAATCAACAACAACATAAACACCAACACTACAAACAGCCACACCAACACCATAAACAACCACACCAACACCATAAACAACCACACCAACACCAAAACATCCACACCAACACCATAATAAACACCAACACTACAAACAACCACACCAACACCATAATCAACCACACCAACACCATAATCAACACACAACACCATAATCAACAACAACCACACCAACACCATAAACATCCACACCAACACCATAATCAACCAACACCAACCAACACCATAATCAACAACAACATAAACACAACCACACCAACACCATAATCAAACAACCAAACCAACAAACAACCATAAACATCCACACCAACACCATAATCAACCACACCAACACCATAATCAACAACAACATAAACACCAACACTACAAACAACCACACCAACACTATAATCAAAAACAACATAAAAACCAACACTACAAACAACCACACCAACACCATAAACAACCACACCAACACCATAATCAACAACAACATAAACACCAACACTACAAACAACCACACCAACACCATAAACAACCACACCAACACCATAAACAACCACACCAACACCATAAACAACCACACCAACACCATAATCAACAACAACATAAACACCAACACTACAAACAACCACACCAACACCATAAACATCCACACCAACACCATAATCAAGAACAACATAAACACCAACACTACAAACAACCACACCAACACCATAAACATCCACACCAACACCATAATCAACCACACCAACACCATAATCAACAACAACCACACCAACACCATAAACATCCACACCAACACCATAATCAACAACAACATAAACACCAACACTACAAACAGCCACACCAACACCATAAACAACCACACCAACACCATAAACAACCACACCAACACCATAAACATCCACACCAACACCATAATCAACAACAACATAAACACCAACACTACAAACAACCACACCAACACCATAATCAACCACACCAACACCATAATCAACAACATCATAAACACCAACACCACAAACAACCACACCAACACCATAAACATCCACATCAACACCATAATCAACAACAATACCAAATGTTGTGACACTTTGCTCTTGAAAGTCCAATATCTTGAAAACATGACTGCTGACGTGCAAAACATACTGTATCAACAGAGGGCGAATGAAGAAAAAGACCATGTTTTTGAGTGGAGTTACCCTTTCATGCTGAGTGCCAAACAAAGTGGCATTGAGTTCCATTTTCAGTGTCATTTGGTATTGTTGGTAAGATGGTAAGATAGTTTTTTGAGTGGATTTGTCCTTTAAGGAGAAAGATCGGGGGTAAAGCTCTGGAACAGACTAGCGTCCAGTTCAGGGGGTGTACTTGTACATCAAGCAGCCTCCTACGGCCAGGTTTGGCTTGGACGAGGCTTACTTACACTGCTCCAGGCTCAACATTGGGCCCTCTGAGGAAGAAGGGTACTCGGATGTCAAAGTCATAGGGCATTGACTTCCCCTTTACCAGTCCGAACTGACCGATGTGATAGCCATGGTCAGCAGTATAGATTACATAGGTGTTGTCCAGCTCTCCACTCTCTACCAACATCTCATATACCTGGGGAAAACACAGTCGTGTGTGTGTGTGAGCAAGGAATAGACACAAAGAGACAAATAGACAAACTCACACCTCATGAGCTTATTACTACTGCACATACAGTACCGGTCAAAAGTTGACACACCTAATCATTCCAGGTTTTTTCTAGATTTTTTACTATTTTCTTTATTGTAGAATAATAGGGAAGACATCAAAACTATGAAATGACACATATGGAATCATGTAGTAACCAAAAAAGTGTTAAAGAAATCAAAATATATTTTATATTTGAGATTCAGTCAAAGTAGCCCACCCTTTGCCTTGATGACAGCTTTGCACAGTATCTCCCTCCCTACACAAATTAAAACTATCAAGTGTAGCTAGAAACAGATTGTCTTACCTTCTGAACAGAGTCGTCCACTGACATGAGCGTCTGTAGTCTCTTCCTGTGCAGGAAGTTAGTGAATTCCATGTGGATGGGCCTCATGGGGCCGGTGTACTGCATGATCCAGTGTTTATCCATGTTTGGGGCGTAGTTATAACTGGGGGTGCTGCGGAGAGGAGAGGAAACACAAAACAGTTAGTTCAAGATCTTGTTTTTACCCATTCTGTTCTCTGTACATCAGTTTGGATGACAAAGAGGAGGTTGGTGAAGGGGACGACTCATAATAATGGCTGGAGTGAAGCTTGATGTGTTTTTTTAAATTTATTTTTATTTTACTAGGCAAGTCAGTTAAGAACAAATTCTTATTTTCAATGACGGCCTAGGAACAGTGGGTTAACTGCCTGTTCAGGGGCAGAACGACAGATTTGTACCTTGTCAGCTCGGGGATTCGAACTTGCAACCTTTCGGTCATTCTGTTCCAGCCTTTAAATGGAGAAGATGGGCTCATAGTAAAGTGCCACCGGTCACCATTGCTTGAGATGCACCCCAAATTCTCCCTAGGAGGACCTAGACCTTGCAATACAGAGGCTATGAAATACAGAACAAACACAGTGTGTCTGTTCAACCCTCACTAACAGTCCTGCAAATCGAGGAGGCAAGAGAAGCAAAACATGCAAGAGTCATAAAGAATACCAACTAGCCATAAAGAAACCCTGTGTGTGTGTGTGTGTGTGTGTGTGTGTGTGTGTGTGTGTGTGTGTGTGTGTGTGTGTGTGTGTGTGTGTGTGTGTGTGTGTGTGTGTGTGTGTGTGTGTGTGTGTGTGTGTGTGTGTGTGTACGTGTAACCCTTTAAGGTTTCAGCAGTAGTAGTCAGCAACCACCTGTCTGTCATTTCTCAGCCATCTGCAGGTGTCAATGGTTGTTTCCCAAATGGCACCCTACTCCCTACGTACAGTAGTGCACTACTACATTATGTAGGGAATATGGTGCCATTTTTGGGCCATAGGTGTCTGTGGGTTCTACCCTGCTGTCTGCTCTGTTTGACAAGCATCAATAACCAAGATGTTTACTAAGAAAAATTCTCTCCCCCCTCTCACACTGAGTCGACAGACCTCTTGGCTCAGAGGAGTCATTTGAGGGTTGGCACATGCTTAAGAAATAATAGCCGTGTTGGATTCTGGGCCCACAAGTCAAGTTGGTTACAAGCCCTGGACTGTGAAGACAAGACGTGGGTAAATAGAGAGAGACAGAGAGTTGTTGGTAGATGTGGAGGTGTAAAGAGACATCAACTGTGGCATTGGCTGGTATTTGTGTGTGTCGTTGCTGGTAGCTGTGAAGAGGTCTATAGAGACAGGTTCAGTACACCTGTCTACTGTGGTGCTGGCTTTTGGTTTAGATGCTGACGAGGAACGTTCCACAGACATCAGGTAGTTCAGACAAGGATATTTCACACGACATTCCCTGATGCTGTAAATCCTTAGTGCATTTAGCGGTTAGAAGGTTGCTCCGTAAAGCAGTTAAACAGCTAAGCCCTGTCTGTCGTAAATCAAAAACGGGCGTCTGTAGTTTAAGGGAACGGTTTGATGTTAACGTCATTAACATTCCTGATCCAAGGTGTAGCTCTCCCTCTCTGCATCACAAATCACACCCTATTCCCTATGTGATGCACTACTTTTGACGAAGGCCCATAGGGGATAGTGTGCCATTTAGGATGCAGCCTGGGAATAGGAACAACTGGATTTTTTATTCCATTTTTTTATTTAACCTTAATTTAACTAGGCAAGTCAGTTAAGAACAAATGGTTGTTTACAGTGATAGCATACACCGGCCAAACCCGGACGACGCTGGGCCAATTGTGCGCCGCCCTATGGAACTCCCAATCATGACTGGATGTGATACAGCCTGGATTCGAACCAGGGACTGTAGTGATGCCTCATGCAGTGCCTTAGACCGCTGCGCCACTCGGAAGCCCTGGGACGTGAATTGGGAGCCCTGGGACGTGAATTGGGAGCCCTGGGACGTGAATTAGGAACATGACAAACCCTCACAGAAAACCACAAGAAGTGGTTTTATTTCTTTAAGTACTTGTTAGGGTGTACTAATACACTTTGACTGGCAGTAGATGTCTAAACATATTCTGACTATGAGCTAGCTACACCTCGGTATTGTGTGGTGTCTGAACAAGACAAAGCTGAACATTTAGCTGTAGGGTGAAAATAACCTTAAACTAAGGGCCTTAACCCCTTGCTCTATCCCAAGCTGAATGTATAGCCCTTTAAATTGTGTGGTGTGGTTGTAGTCTAAGCTGAACACTAACCCTGAGAGCCAGAGAGGTAATCCCAAACTAATACCCTTTAGAACCCTGGCTAGATGTAATCTGTGTCCAAAATGGCACCATATTTCCTATATAGCGCACTACTTTTGACCAGGGCCCATAAGGCTGTGGTCAAAAGTAGTGCACTATATAGGGAATGGAGTGTCATTTGGGAAGCAACCAGACACTGACCCTGAGAACCTTGACGTATAAAGGTATAGTGTGACAGGTGTATGTGTCCTATACGCCTCTCCTGATATGAGCTGGGCTCATTCCCCTGACCCCAACATTCCTGGTTCCCTCAGAGGTGCCCAGCCTAGACCCCAGCCCCCGGTGGCCCTGTGCCCAGAGACAAGCCTCTTTGTGGGGCTTATTAGTCCTCCTGGCTGGGCGGGTGAAGAACACAATGGAGGTCTGAGGAGGGAAGGGGAGGAGGGCAAGAGTTACCACAACTCAATCAGAGGAGAGGGGAACTTCCATAAGTAAGACTTTAAGCCTGCAACCTAGTGCTCTACTTGGAAAAAGGCTGGTTTGATGCTACTTACAATCTCTGTGTAGGGGAACCATCAATGGTGCATCAATGCCCATGAAGACATGTCACCCACATCAGACCATGCCTGGCACCTGTTCCTCTTCCCACTACACTGACCCTGGTGCTCACCACACACATGGTAACCTTGGCAACCCCCTATGACCCCCCCCCCCCCCCAAGAGGCCTAAAACCCTCCCCCCAATATCCCCCACCCTTTCCCTACCTCTACCCACTCACACATCCGGGGGCCTAGTACCCCCAGCCACACCCCCTTCTGCCTCACCTCCGACCCCTCCCTCACCACCAACTCTTGGACCCTCAACCCCCCCTCCCAAGCCTGGAGGCTTGTGCTAAAAATACATGAATAATGTCACAAAGGCCTGCCTGCTCCAGAACATACAATGCATTCCTCACATCCCTACAGCCATGGGGAGAAGGGGCTGATTGATATAGACAGGGTCAGGATGTCCCAGGGAATGAAAAAGCAGGAAGCGAGAGAGGCAGAGAGGGAGGGAGAGAGAGGGAAGGGAGAGGGGGAGGGGGAAGGGAGAGAGAGAGGGGGAAGGGAGAGGTAGGGATGAAGGGAGGGATGAAGGGAGGGATGAAGGGAGAGAGGGTGAGGAAGGGAGAAGAGCGGGGGTAGTAGGAAGAGGAGAGAGAAGGACAGAGAGTGTGATATAGAGAACAAGAAAGAGTGATGGAGAGCGAGAGCGGGAGAGAGAGAGATCATGAATGAAGGGCAGGAGAGTGAAGGACAAAAAGAGAGAACAAACTGCCTAAACCTGACTCTGGTCTCCCACCCTGTCTTCTAGCCTCAGGACACAACTTACAGGAGAGCAGCACAGAGCTGAGGAGGGATATAGAGCAGGGAGGTTGGGAGGGAGGCCGCTGGGTTAGCGCCAATGGAGAAGTCTAGCTTAGCCCTGTTCGGAACCATAGGAATAGAATCAAAATTCTATCATGATTCTATTTCTCTGATCGGAGGGCTGCCACAGTTCTGATGCTCCTGGATGAGAGCTCCACTACGGAGGGCGTGGCCCCGGGAGCTCAGTGTCCTCTCCCAGGAAGATACGTTCCCTGACTATTCTTAGACGATAAATCACATCAGTTCCCCGCTGCCAGTCAGAAGGTTTTGCCAGAGGAGCGTTTCAGCAGCCTGTCATCATCTAACGACCAGGGGAAGGGTCTGTATCCCACACTATTCCCTATGTAGTGCACTTCTTTTGACTAGGTCCAACGGGATTGTGGTCAAAAGAAGTGCACTATATATGTAGGGAATAGGGTGCCATTAAAGACACCGTCTTGGGAGTACACAGAACTGTAATAATGTTTAGAAAATATGTGGAGGATAATGGCTGCCAATCATAAACCACAGCACTTCAGACTTGGGGAAAATTCCCCATTGCAGCAAATACAGTGTTTGTGTTTGTGTGTGAATCCATGCATCTGTCTGTGTGTGTATGCACGTATCTCTGCGCGCATGTGTGTATCCGTGCATAGTGTGTCTGACTCACATGTGTTGCGATGCGTTGGGGAACATCTCTGAGTACTGTGGGGCTGAGTCCTCCGGGCCATGGGGGGCAGCGTGGCTGAGGACCATCATCACTGGCCGGTGAGGGTAAACCTTCTTGGACATCCTGAAGAAGTTGATACTGTCGTTGGTGATAAGGTCTGTGAAATAGTCCTGCAACAGGGGGAAATGTAGTATTAGCTTAAATATTGATTGTGTGGACAAATAGGTTTGTATTGTACAGGTTAGGCCACAAGGGGTGATTCCTTTAGTCCTGGACTTCAGAGCCTGTTTAATGGAGACGATTCATAGAAAGTGCTTCATCGTCTAGGAATTGGCATAATCTGCATCCGGAAAGCCCGACTCAAAAGTTAAAAGTCTCTTATTTTCCAATGTCATGGTCCTTTAACAGCAGGTCAAAGTAACATGGCTGCTGTCTTTTACATGTTATTTAATGCCTTTTAGTTTTTACCTATCCAGGGCTGTCCCCATCCAGGGCTGTCCCCCATCCAGGGCTGTCCCCCATCCAGGGCTGTCCCCCATCCAGGGCTGTCCCCCATCCAGGGCTGTCCCCATCCAGGGCTGTCCCCCATCCAGGGCTGTCCCCATCCAGGGCTGTCCCCCATCCAGGGCTGTCCCCCATCCAGGGCTGTCCCCCATCCAGGGCTGTCCCCCATCCAGGGTTGTCCCCATCCAGGGCTGTCCCCCATCCAGGGCTGTCCCCCATCCAGGGCTGTCCCCCACCAGGACTGTCCCCCATCCAGGGCTGTCCCACATCCAGGACTGTCCCCCATCCAGGGTTGTCCCCATCCAGGGCTGTCCCCCATCCAGGGCTGTCCCCCATCCAGGGCTGTCCCCATCCAGGGCTGTCCCCCATCAAGGGCTGTCCCCCATCCAGGGTTGTCCCCCATCCAGGGCTGTCCCCCATCCAGGCTGTCCCCCATCCAGGGCTGTCCCCATTAAGGACTGTCCCCCATCCAGGGCTGTCCCCATCCAGGGCTGTCCCCCATCCAGGGCTGTCCCCCATCCAGGGATGTCCCCCAAATGACACCCACTTCCCTAAATAATGTGCTACTTTAACCAGAGCAGCCCAGATCTACACAAAACTTTAGACACGGAGAAGCCACTATTCTGCTTTCCAAATTCCTCCTAACTCCCAATCCAGTAGCAATCCACTGAGTTAACAGCTGGCTACTCACCGGTGCGTGTTTGCAGTGTGTGTGTGCATGTGATCTCTGCATGTGTGTGTGTGTGGGTGTGCACGCTCGTGTGCATGTGTGTGTGTGTGTAAGCGGTTGCCTCATGAGTGGTTCTGTGAGCCGGGGGGACAGTATTGACTATGACACCGGTGTTGACACTAACACTTGATGGTGAGAGGAGGTCAGTGGTCTCAGCCGGCACGGTGTTATGACAACACTGAAGTCTCCCCCTCTCTCTCCCCCTCTCCCTTTCCTCTCTCTCACTTTATCCCTCAATCTCTCTCTCTCACACCCCCCCCCTCTCTCTCACACACACCCCCCCCCCTCTCTCTCTCAAAAGAAAGGAGGAATGTACAGATCAGGCAAGACTGTGGAGCAATGGGCTTGGGGCCGGTCGGGTCAGGTGGGGGCCTCTCTAGGAGCCTCAACCTAGCTGTAGTGCACTAACCCTAGGGTGGAACAAAGAGGGAGAGGGGTTAGGAGATAGGAAGGACACCTGGTTCTCCTCACGCTTTTACCCCCCAGGCAGACCCTCTCTCCCCTGGGTAACGCTAACAGGGTCTCTGGGTCAGGCTGCGGAGAGGTTAAGGGCTGGGCCTGAGGATGGCTGGAACGAGTGGCACGGCAGTATAAGACACTGCATCTCAGTGCTAGAGACACCCTCACTACAGACACCCTGGTTCGAATCCAGGTGCAGGCCCAGCGTGGTCCGGGTTTGGCCGTCATTGTAAATAAGAATTTGTTCTTTAACTGACGTGCCTAGTTAAATAAAAGATTAAGCAACATATTTTTTAAACTAACGTCAGCCGTGAACAGCCACGCGCAGCAGATCACCCGCTGGGTGTCCACCAAAAGTGGCGATCCGTTGGGGAAACACAACCAGAAATTCAGCCCAGTGCTCTGTGGTCAGATGCAATAGGACCTGGCGTTGGTCATAATGTGTCCTCTCTCTAAGGCTGTTTCCTAGAGGCCTCGTCGTCCGAGGCTTCAGCGGAGCTGAAAGGGGAAGAGATATGTAATCCCCTCTTAGACAGTGTGCTGTGTTGCAGTATGCCTATTGCCATTCGTTACCTTGACGACATTAGCGGCGGTATGTCACGACCACTGACCCAGTAATCCCATATGTCTAAAACTAAGCCGGAGAAACTCTACTGGGACGTTCACGTCAGAGTGTTCACTACCTTCCCGTCACTTTAACTAGCCTAAGTCTGCGCCCTGTGGCACAAAAATGGAAACATTATTCCCTAGATCGTGCACTACTTCTAATCAAGTGTCCTATGGACCCCTGGTCAAAAGTAGTGCGCCGTATAGGGAATAAGGTGTCATTTGGGACTGCTGGAGGGTAACTCAGGTCAGAGTCATGGTGGTTTGGAGTAGAGTAGGACGATAATACCATGGTAATGCCATGTGCGTGCAATCTACCAGCCTCTCCCTCCCTCCAGCCAGTAAGTCATTAAAGTCAGCTATAAAACCATTAATAGCTCCAAGATGGATCACGTTAAATCTGATTTACACCATTTCAGAGAAATCCCCGCTAACCTTAGGTTCACTTTGACCTGACAGGGCTCCTGGCAGGGCTGACAGTGTGCAATGGTGCCATGCTAACGTGCCACTGGTTAAAGTCATGCTTAGCTAATAGTTATGGCAACTTGAGAGAGAGAGAAAAAAAAAACATTCCCATGAAGACCACAGCTCCTTGAAGAGTTTCTTTAGGAAGTTCAGCTTGAAGGGACACTGAATGGGGCCGTCAGTCTGTCATGGAGTGAGAGGCAAGCCTGAAAAAGCTGGAGAAGCGGAGGGCGGGAGTGAAAACCTTGGGCATCACATCCTGAGTCCCAACTCAGAGCGTTACAAATGGAGACGGACAGTTCCTGGTAGTGAATACATGGTCGAGGCAACAGAATTTGACGACGCACTGGCATTGCCCTTGTGTGTGAACTGTACACACAGAGAGATGTTCCCTGAACTTCTCACCGTCTATTGACCCTCTACTGCCCACTGTGACTGGTGACTGCCCAGTGAACTGTACACAGGAGGACTGCCATCCCCATCACTATCACTGTCCACAAGTCTACATAATGGGATCTGGCTAGTGTGCGTCTCTGTGTGTCTCTCTGTGTGTCTCTGTGTCTCTCTCTCTCTGTGTGTGTGTGTGTGTGTGTGTGTGTGTGTGTGTGTGTGTGTGTGTGTGTGTGTGTGTGTGTGTGTGTGTGTGTGTGTGTGTGTGTGTGTGTGTGTGTGTGTGTGTGTGTGTGTGTGTGTGTGTGTGTGTGTGTGTGTGTGTGTTACAGTATGCGTGCCTGCCTGTGTGTGTGTGTTACAGTATGCGTGCTTGCCTGTGTGTGTGTCCACTGCCCACCACAGTGGTTTTAATTTATAGGGTCCACTTGGGTCTGAAATAACAACATGCTCGTCTACTCGTCTCCCAATCCCGTAAACACCTCAGCCTCAACTCGTGGGTAATTTA
>NC_060179.1:26033580-26051080 GCF_021184085.1 Oncorhynchus gorbuscha | reverse complement strand
GGGGAGGGAGACAGGCAGATAGAGAGGGAGGGAGACAGGTAGATAGAGGGGGAGGGAGACAGGCAGATATATGGGCAGGGAGACAGGCAGATATATGGGGAGGGAGACAGGCAGATAGATAGAGGGGAGGGAGACAGGCAGATAGAGAGGGAGGGAGACAGGCAGATAGAGGGGGAGGGAGACAGGCAGATATATGGGGAGGGAGACAAATATATGGGGAGGGAGACAGGTAGATAGAGGGGGAGGGAGACAGGAAGATAGAGAGGGAGAGAGACAGGCAGATAGAGGGGGAGGGAGACAGGCAGATATATGGGGAGGGAGACAGGCAGATATATGGGGAGGGAGACAGACAGATAGATGGGAGGGAGACAGGCAGATATATGGGGAGGGAGACAGGCGAACGGAGGGTCGGTTCCTGTAAAAAATGTGTGTTTGACTAAAAACAGGAGTGATTGTCAACAGGCATTTGGGGAGCTGGTGACTGACAGAACTCTGGCAGGGAGTGTGTGTGTGTGCCACCTTACCTGTCCTGTATCCTGTATTGTTGAGGTAGACGGCGAAGGAGCGTGGTTCATGCTGGGCCTGCCAGGATGGCGAAGAACAGTTCTCATTGTTGGTGTAGGTGTTGTGGTTGTGAACATACTTCCCAGTCAGCATGGAGGAGCGCGACGGACAGCACATGGGCGTGCTCACAAAGGCATTGGTGAACGAGGTGCCTCCATCTTCCATTATCTTACGAGTCTTATTCATCACCTGAAGAGAGCCTAGCGGGGAGGAGGAACGAGGAGAAGGGAGAAATGAGGAAAGAAAGACGTTAAAAGACGAAAAGCAAGTTGAACAGTCATCCAGAAACATTTCCGTGTGTCGCTGACGCCAATCGTCACAGACTGCAGTCTTATAGACTTAACAGTGACCCATGTAACTAAATTACAATCGTCACAGACTGCAGTCTTATAGACTTAACAGTGACCCATGTAACTAAATTACAATCGTCACAGACTGCAGTCTTATAGACTTAACAGTGACCCATGTAACTAAATTACAATCGTCACAGACTGCAGTCTTATAGACTTAACAGTGACCCATGTAACTAAATTACAATCGTCACAGACTGCAGTCTTATAGACTTAACAGTGACCCATGTAACTAAATTACAGACTGCAGTCTTACAGACTGCAGTCTTATAGACTTAACAGTGACCCATGTAACTAAATTACAATCGTCACAGACTGCGGTCTTATAGACTTAACAGAGACCCATGTAACTAAATTACAATCGTCACAGACTGCGGTCTTATAGACTTAACAGTGACCCATGTAACTAAATTACAATTGTCACAGACTGCAGTCTTATAGACTTAACAGTGACCCATATAACTAAATTACAATCGTCACAGACTGCAGTCTTATAGACTTAACAGTGACCCATGTAACTAAATTACAATCGTCACAGACTGCGGTCTTATAGACTTAACAGTGACCCATGTAACTAAATTACAATTGACACAGTTCAGACTGTTCTGTTCCGTTTGTAGATCTTCCTTCATGACTTCTTAACCTGCTGCTCTGTAGTGACAGACAGTGTGGGAGATGGATTTTTGTCAGAGGAGGAGGATTGCAACATTGCATTTCCCTGTGGGGAAACACTGCGGTCAAACTAGGATTGGAGCTTTTCGCATCCCATCCTATTCTGTCAGAGTAATAAGTAACCATAATCCATTACACAAACACTGAACACCGCTCCACAAGGCCAGATGGCCCCTCTGTCTGCTTGCGCTTATGTCTGGGAGACAGAAAGAGCGAGAGAGAGGTGAGGATGCTCTCAGTCCCAGAACAGTAGATAGCAGGGCCAACCATGCACCCTGTAGATTACAACACTGATCAAAAGAGCACCTTATAGTGATAGTGACCAAGACAACACCACCACTATAGTCCCAGACCTCCGTAGGACAGACCGAGAGATGTACACTAGGAACCAAATGGAAGGAAACGGGCAGAAAGAGTGAGGATCCTATCTGAATTTGTCCAGCAAAAATGCTTGTTCTCATTTTCTGTTACAAAACGTTTCGCTACAGTGTGCACTAATGAATACAACCCAGATTCATACAGCTATGGCGGCTCTTACAAAATACAGCAGACCTCCAGGGGATCAGCATGACAGTCTTACCAAGCTCCGTGTCCTGATCGTCGGTTATGATGAGGATGATGTTGGGCCTAATGTTCCTGCGGTCCCTCTGGATGCGTCCCCTCAGGCCTCCCTGGGCTCTGGTGGTGCTGAATGCTGAACAGCCCTGGTCCCAACCCAGGGACAGCAGGCCCAGCCAGGACACACACACCAGCAGCATGGCGGAGGGAGGAAACCCGCTGGAGCTCTCACTTCTGAGGAGGAGTCTGAGAAGAGAGGGAGACAGACACACACACAGAGAGAGAGAGAAACAGAGAGAGAGAGAGAGAGAGAGGGAGACAGACACAGAGAGAGAGACAGAGAGGCAGAGACACAGAGAAAGAGAGAGAGAGAGAGAGAAGAGAGAGAGAGAGAGAGAGAGAGAGAGAGAGAGAGAGAGAGAGAGAGAGAGAGAGAGAGAGAGAGAGAGAGAGAGAGAGAGAGAGAGAGAGAGAGACAAGAGAAAGAGAGACACGGCGAGAGAGAGATGGAGAGAGAGACAAAGAGAGAGAGAGAGAGAGAGAGAGAGAGAGAGAGAGAGAGAGAGAGAGATGGAGAGAGAGACACAGAGAGAGAGACACGAACAGAGAACAGAGAGAATGAGCGAGAGAGAGAGAAAGGAGAAGGAGGAGTTAGTCGAGATGCAGTATTTACTGACACACTGTTGACAACATGTAATTAAGGAGAGACAACGAGAGAGAGAGAGCAACAAGGAGAGTGAAAGTGAGACAGTAACGTATACTGAGTGCCCAAACATTAGGAACACCTTACTAATATTGCATACTGCTTTTGCCCTCAGAACAGCCTCAATTCATCAGGGCATGGACTCTTCAAGGTGTTGAAAGCGTACCACAGGGATGCTGGCCCAAACTTTACTATGAATGAGTCCCGAATGGCACTCCCTATATAGTGCACTACTTTTGACTAGAGCCCTATGAGCCCTGGTCAAAAGTAATGCAATATAAAGGGAATGAGGTACCATTTGGGACAGCCTATAACAGTTCCAGCATGTGCTGGATGTTGAGTGAAATACTCAACCCTTAAATGAAGATCAGCCCCAGAGTCCTCAACCAAGCCTGAACCTGGACAAGAACATGCAGGGAAACACAAACGACAGACAACAGACACTGACCGATCTTAAGGCAACTATTAGAGAGAGAACTAGAGAGCGGGCTCACCTGAGTTGACATCATCAGTATTATAATGTCATCTTGTTCTTAACCCCTTCACATCCAGTATAGAGGCCTGAATCTGCTTCTCTCCCTGTGTTGATCAACTCTATCACACATCAACCATCTCTCTCTCTCTGGCTCTCTCCACGCTCCAATGCCTTCCAGCAGGCCCCAGCCTGAACCAATCACAGCCCTTCCTCCCACCTGTCAGTCAACAGGCATCCCAAGCCCGTCAAGCGTGACAGGGGTGGGGGGTGGTGGGGAGGTAGTGGTGGGTGGGTGGTTGGGGAGGGGGGGGGTGTACAGGGAATAGGGTGCCATTTGTGATGTCACTGTCGATTATAACCACAGTATAAATAACCACTGGCTTATTGCCTTTTCTACATTTACCACGATCAGAAAGACGCCAATGAGTCTCTGAAGCTTTGGAAAGACAGTGATTTATGGTCCGCTGGTGTTGATAGAACTTTCCATCTGGTATTGACTGGGGTAAATAGTTTTATTCCACTCTTGATAACATTGCTTACCAAGTTTATCAAATCAAATGTTATTTGTCACATGCTTCGTAAAACAACAAGTGTGGACTGACAGTGAAAAGCTTACTTAGGGGCCTTTCCCAACAATGCAAAGAGAAATGTTTTAAATACATTGTATTGTACTTTAATATGACTTAATAGACTGGTTTTAAACTGGAGACATAACTTACTGTTTGGTTAAGAGTAAACTGTATGTTGAATGGTGAGTAAGTTAAAGTTGAAAACCTACCCTATATGTTCCCTTAATGCTGATCATGAAGGAAAACACAAAAATATATTGGTATGCAGCCTTTAATTCAGCCATTGCTCCCTCTTTACTCCTTGGAGAAAGCCCTAGTGCTAGGTTGGGAACTGGCTCTGGGCCTGTCTGCTAAAGTTGAGAGGCACAGAGGGAGGGACAAAGGCAGTGACACCCACTGGGGTTTTGGCCCAGAAAGGAGGGTCTCTCCATGAGGGAGGGCCAGGCTCAGGTGTGGTAGAGCCACTATTTTGTTCCAGCTCATTAGGTCAGAATGAAGATCAGTATGGTGCCACTCAGCAAGATGGCTGTCCAGAAGGTCTCCTGTCACTGGGAGACGATGGAGCTGCTATTACAATGTCCTGGTTGTCAAGGCCACCTTCCTTACTCATACCCTCAGGCCAAGCTGAGGGCTGTATTACTCCTGGGATTGGCTGTCATGGTCCACCTTCCTTACTCATACCCTCAGGCCAAGCTGAGGGCTGTATTACTCCTGGGATTGGATTTTACAGTAGTTTACCCACACTTTCTGTAGTCAACCCATCAATGTCTACCTTCTCCACCATTCCACATCCAACGCATCTTCTTTCCTTCCTAATCAGCAATACGAGAGATTGTCGAAGTTGAAAACCTACCCTATCTGACCACTGTGTTTCGTCATAGCTAGCTAGCGTCTGTCGGCCCAAAGCCGACGTCACAGATATACTGAAGCATTCACAGATCAGTCGGTCAGAACAGATGGTCACCAAATCATGTCAGCCTAAATCTCTGTTTTTGGTTCCCTCTAAACATAATCTTTGTTAACTATGCCCTATTCCCTACATAGTGCACAACTTTTGACCAGTGACCTTGTCAAAAGTAGTGCCAAAATAGCGATTAGGATGCCATTTGGGATGAAACCTGTATCTGCATAACTGTGTTGGTCATTGGTTTTCCATCTGCTTGTCTCCCCATAGAGATGTGTAATGGTAATAAGCAGCTCTTAGCATGCATCCCAAATGGCACCCTATTCTCTAAAACGTGCACTACATTTGACCAGGGCCCATAGTGCACTATGCAGGGAATAAGGTGCCATTTGGGACGTAAATCTCAGATGGAGCAGTAAGAGCTTTTTTGGAGAGTATTTTGGACAGGCATTGTCTGGGACAGCCTGTCCAGACATCCTCACAGCCCTGTACAAACACTGGCACTGTTTAGAACCTCAGCCCTCAGGCAGGGGACACACACACACGCAGGTGAAAACACAGACGTGTACATACACAAGACACGCCAGATGTTATTTGTTATTTTTCTTCTTTTTTTCCATTTTTATTTGTATTTATTTCTGGTTTACTTCAGTTAATTTAGTAAATAATTTCTTAAGACTTGTTGTTTTCTTCTTAAAACTGCATTGTCGGTTGAGGGCTTGTAAGTAAGCATTTCACTGTAAGGTCTACACTTGTTGTATTCGGCACAATTTGATTTGATGTTAGAAACACTAGATTACCGAGAGACAAAACACCCTACTCACACACGCATGATGAAGCCCACTTAACTCCTTACACTGTCACTGGAAGACTCTAAACAACCCAACAAGAGGCTATACTCAAAAGGGTCCTTCTAATGTTCGCACTCAACCCACATTCACACTGCATCCCAAATCAAATGGCACCCTATTCCCTATGTAGTGCACTACTTTTAACCAGGACCCATAAGCTGCCCCAGAGGGCTCTGGTCAAAAGAGGTGTGCTATATAAAGACCAGGGTGCCATTTGGGATGCATCATCAATTAGCCACGCCAATGATCCGTAGCAATGGTCTTTTCATGGGACTTCTTGAGGAATGAAGAAGCTAAGAGGCAGATAAAGAGTGTCATTGTGTGACATGCCACGCTAACAGCCCCGAATCGCCACATTCTCCTTACAACTGGAATTACAGCGCTAATACAATGCTATAAAACTTGATCATGGGACGGGGGAGCACATTGACACTGTGCTGAGGCAGCTGTCTTCAAAGCCAGTGTCCCAATGGCACCCTATTCCCTATAAAAGGCACTACTTTTGACCAGGACCCATAGGGCTGTGATCAAATGTAGTGCAGTATATAGAGAATAGGGGGCCGTTTGGGACAGACAGGAGGGTTCCATCTGTCACCTTCCTCTGCCTTTAACTCAATTGAACATGATTCACTGTTAATTTGACCTGATTTGGTTCACTTTTCTACTGACTTTTTACCTTCAGAGAACAAAGGTCAACTTCAGTTCTCATTGGGACACAGGAAATGGAAAAATATGTTACGCACTCAGCCATTTCTAATATTGTATAAGTGAAGTTCCAGCAATGATGCCCACTCATCTACGAGACCCCTACACACACACACCTTGAACTTTAACCTCTGACAACCAGATTCCAGCTCCTGACAGTAGTGATGTCCTGACATTCCTATGACACCATGGGAGATGAGAGAAAGAGAGAGCAGGGGTAGCCTTGCTGTAGACCCAGGAACAAAGTAGTAGTAGTAGAGATAATTGACTACACTACCTTCAGAAAGTATTCCCACCCCTTGACTTTTTCCACATTTAGTTGTGTTACAGCCTGAATTTAAAATGGATTACATTGTGATTGTTGTCGTCACTGGCCTATGTTTAGAAATGTTAATAAATGAATTAATAATGAAAAGCTACTCTACTCCGACAATTAATCCACAGATAAAAAGGTCAACCAAGTTTGTTTCTCGTCATCTCTCCTCCTTTCTTCAGGCTTCTTCTTCTTCTTTGGACTTTATATGGAGGTTGGAAACCAACTTTACAGCATTACTACCACCGACTGCAGTGTGGACCTCAGTTCATCTTTCAATCACCCACGTGGGTATATGCTCCTAAAAACCAATGAGGAGACTGGAGTGACCGGACTTGCAGCGCATCAAAAATTGGACCGATTTCTATTTTAGCGCCTGGCTACACAGACGGTCGCTGACCCGCGCAAGCAGTGTGGGTGCAATGATTGAATAACATGCATGTGTACATTTATTTTGCAACACTCGCACAAGCGATGCAAGCGGTGTGGTCAGCATGTAAGAAGGGCACCTATTGGTAGAACGGTAAAAATACAAAAAGCTGACATTGAATGTCCCTTCGAACACGGTGAAGTTACTAATCACACTTTGGATTGTGTATCAATACACCCAGTCACTACAATGATACAGGCATCCTTCCTAACTCAGTTCCCAGAGAGGTAGGAAACCACTCAGGGATTTCACCATGAGGCCAATAGTGACTTTAAAACAGTTTGAGTTCAATGGCTGTGATAAGATAAAACTGAGGATGGATCAACAGCATTGTAGTTACTCTACAATACTAACCTGTTTGCAACAAGGCATTAAAGTAATACTGCAATTAACTTTTTGTCCTGAATACAAAGTGTTATGTTTGGGGCAAATCTAATACAACACATTACTGAGTACCCCTCTCCATATTCTCAAGCAGAGTGGTGTCTGCATCACGTTATGAAAATGCTTATAACAGGTGAGTTTTTCAGGACAAAAGAAATAAGCGGAATGGGGCTAAGCACAGGCAAAATCATAGAGGAAACCCTGGTTCAGTCTGCTTTCCAACAGAGATGAATTCACCTGAATACATGAGCAGAACAATAACCTAAAGAAACAAGGCTCCTGGTAGTATTTGAGTAGACTGGTGAGAGAAAATATATATTTAATCAATTTTGAATTCAGGCTGTACCACAACAAATGATGCAAAAGGTCGAAGGGTATGAATACTTTCTGAAAGCACTGTACGTCCCAAATGCCACCCTATTCCCTATGTAATGTACCACTTTTGACCAGAGCCCTATGTGAATAGGGTTCCATTTGGGACGCACTTAATGATAACCTTCAGGATGTGTTCCAACCTGAGGGAATAGTTGACTAGAATACTGTGTTCTTCTGTTATCTGGCATTTCAAATGCTTTGCATATGGAAGGTATTTGGCAACTTTCAGAAAAGTGATAGAAAATCTCCAAATGTGAAGGAAATATGAGAATTCTTGATCAGAAGTCAAGAATCTCTCCTTTTTTTCCTTTCTAAGAGCAGCATCGTTTTTCTTAACCTTTTTCCTTCAGACCAAACTGACACATTTAAAAGGAATGACCTCTTGAGAAAGCTTAAGTGAACCCAACCAAAGCAAACTATAGACCAAAGACCCTCAACTTAGTAAGAGGGGCAAAAACATTTCTCTTCGCCCCACAAACATCCCCCTAGAACATAGTTCTATACGTCTGTAGGAAACAAGAGGTCTTTTATGCCAGACACAGGGGTGATGTCCCAAATAGCACCCTATATCCCCTATTTAGTGCACTACTTTTGGCCAGGGCCCATATGGAATAGTGTGCCATTTGGTACTCAACCTGACTGCAGAGTCATACTGTTTCTGCTTCCTAATTGTTTTGGAGGATTAGCTCCGCTAATGAGCCTTTAAATTACTCATTACTCCTTTACTGTACTCATCAAGGGTTCAGCTGCAGTAGTAGAATATTGGGGACGGACCAGCCGTCCAGGAGAAGAAAAGGGCCTGGGGACGGGGGTTCAAAGTCGACCAAAACAAAAAGGGCACTATGGAGTTTCCAGTCAGTCCCTCTGACACGCACACAGCTGCCAGATGGAGTAAGAAATGTGCAATTTTCAGATTAATGGCCATCAACACTGAGTCAGCGTCCCAAATGGCACCCTGTTCCCTTACTAGTGTACTACTTTGGACCTGAGCCCTATGAGAATAAGGTGCCGCGCTTAGGGTGCTTAATGGTAGACAGCATGATAATCTTCTACTCTCATGACTAATGTCTTCTTCTTTCACCCCCGATATAAAACAACCTCTCCCTTCACTACTAACCATGAATTACAAGAAAAGCCTTGCAGCTGTATAGGGAGTGAGACAGAGCTATGGTAGCATACATTGCACACTCCAGCAGCACGCAGCATTCTAACTATGCCATCAGGCCCTACTTTCTCCTCTCATCTGCGCTCTTCCTTTCTGCCTTGACTAGCCTGGAGATGGACAGAGCGAGAGGGAGAGATTTTATTTTATTAGGATCTCCTTTAGTCCCCATTTGGACTAATCTTGGCTAGCCTGGAGATGGACAGAGCGAGAGGGAGAGAGGGAGAAAGAGTGAGAATCAAAAAGAGAGGGAAACGGGGGGGGGGGCTTGTCCCTAACAAGCAGGCCTATCATGAATGAGGGACTTACCTCAGGGTCCCAGTGACATCTGGTTTAGGTTTGACACTCAGAACCTCTCCTCCAATATAACTTTTCATGTTCAGCAAGACACGGAACAAAATGGATGGAGGGTTTCAGAAGAACATAAGGAGTTCTGATGATCGGGACAGTTCACTTTCAGGGGAAAGAGGAGGATGTTCAAGGATCAATCAGTGTCTTGTTTCATGTTCATTCCATTGTCCCTCTTTCTTTTATTTCCTCCATTGTTCAGTAATGACTAATAAATGTGCAGGACGGTGCTGCCAAACAGAAGACTGAGCCAGACGCAATCCGTCTGCCATGTGGTGGTGCTCTAGTGGTCTGTGTTTGTATGTGTGTGGAGGGTCGTGCGTTACCTGTGGCTGTAAGGAATGCACAGCCAATCAGAGAGCTTCCCAAACGCTCCTTAACCACCATCCACCATTGTCCCTCTGGGGCTTGTAAAGGTTTCCGTCTCCCTCCTTGGCTTGGGATGACTTCACACACACACACACAAGCATGTACACACAGATACACACACACTCATTCTCCCTTTCTCACCCCCCAAGGAACCCATGTGTGTGTTGTGTGTGTGTGAGTGTGTGTGTAGCTCAGGAGGCCCATCTCAGCCCAGGTGGCTGAGGTTAGTCTAAACTAGCCGCGATCAAAGCCACATAACCACTCAGGTCAGTGCACGGTCAGGGCACAGGACGCTGTGTGGTTAGAGGCCTTCCCAGCAGCCTACCAGTCGACCATTCAGACAGACAGCCATCCCTGCACTAGCTAGCTAGCTTTGTTGCCATGGTTTCTGAGTGTACTGTACTTCAGCGAGGGCCTGACCACCTATTGAGAGAGAGAGAGAGAGAGAGAGCTATGGGCTGTGTAGCAACGAAGGATAATCTCAGAGGTAGAGAGAGACAGAGAGAACGATTAGGAATATGTGTGTGTGTGCCGAGATGACAAATAAATCATGAGAGAGAATGTATGAGGAGATCGCTGTGTGTAGAAGAGGGAGAGACAGAATCTACTCATTTGGTTCTGATAGCGCTCTCATATTTCAGCCCAGCCTCGATGACTCCCACTTGTTTTTCCAGAGGGGGGGTGGGGGGGGGGAGTTTTTATGGAGCCACATGAGCTTAATATTGAGGTTTGTTCCAAATGTTGCTCTAATCCTGTTGGGGAATTTGGCTGGGCGGACGCCACGGGGCCTGGTACACTGAGAAGAACCTTTGTGAGGAGGGCCCAGGGTGCCCCGAGTAGGCCGGGGCAGAAGGGAGTAGTGGAGGTAGAGGGGTAGGGCGCGGGTCAAGCCTGAATCTCTCTCCCACACTGCTGTCCAGCCCACGGACTGAAGGAGTGCTGCCTCTTTAGTTACCACACTCTCACACTCACTCCAGTGACACCTCCGTCACAAAGTAAGGACAAATATGATTCAAGCCCAGTACTGACAACTGATCTATGAAAACTATAAATCAACAGAGATCTGGATTGCAACAACACCAACACATTAGTTGTATAACTAAAGGAGTGCCTTGGTTCTGTGAAAGCTGAATCCGTACTGGTAGCCCGAGTTCAACCCCTAAACCCTACACCCTTCGCCCTGAGACCCTCAGAGAGCCCCTTTGTAGAGCCCTTACAGCCCTTAGCCCCAGGCTGCTAGACCCTCATCATTAATTATGTGTCCATGTAAATATATCATTCAATTAATCCAGCTCCCACAGACATCAAAGGCTGAAGCAGCCCGGCCACCAGGTGGTCCGTTGGGAACTCTGCTGGGAACGCTGAGAGGGAAATGATTAAAACACACAAGAGGACGGCTGTTTCGGAAAAGTCGGGAGTTGACTCTGTGTGTGTGTGTGTACTGTGTGTTCGTGAGGGAAAGCGCTGTACATAGTATGTCTCTGTTAATAATACCATTCCTTACTAGACAACAAGCTAGCTAAGATGCAACTAACATATAAGCCTAACTATAGCTAACAAACTGCTTGACTTAGTAATAAATCAGCCAACCAGGACCACACACCACTAGTGGAACCATCAGATGCGAGCCATCTGCAAATGAACAGTAGACATTGAGAATGTTTACATGCACAGTAATAGTATGATATTTAACTGATTATGGCAGTCGGTCAAGTATGGCAATAGTCATGTAAACACCTTACTCTGCTTATCTTAAATTGGAGGAAGGTCAAACATTGAAGTAAACATACGCTGATTAAAACACCTGGTTTTCGTGGGAATCTTTTGACTTATTAGGACATGTAAACGGCTTAAATCGGCATTGTATGCTTCTTAGAAAGAGTTTTCACATACAACCTCCCATACTGCTAAGTCATCAGGAGGCCCTGGTGTCTCATCAGGAGGCCCCGGTGTCTATACTAGTCCCATACTGCTAAGTCATCAGGAGGCCCTGGTGTCTCATCAGGAGGCCCCGGTGTCCATACTAGTCCCATACTGCTAAGTCATCAGGAGGCCCTGGTGTCTCATCAGGAGGCCCCGGTGTCTATACTAGTCCCATACTGCTGAGTCATCAGGAGGCCCTGGTGTCTCATCAGGAGGCCCCGGTGTCTATACTAGTCCCATACTGCTGAGTCATCAGGAGGCCTTGGTGTCTCATCAGGAGGCCCTGGTGTCTATACTAGTCCCATACTGCTAAGTCATTAGGAGGCCCTGGTGTCTATACTAGTCCCATACTGCTAAGTCATTAGGAGGCCCTGGTGTCTCATCAGAAGGCCCTGGTGTCTATACTAGTCCCATACTGCTAAGTCATTAGGAGGCCCTGGTGTCTCATCAGGAGGCCCCGGTGTCTATACTAGTCCCATACTGCTGAGTCATCAGGAGGCCCTGGTGTCTCATCAGGAGGCCCCGGTGTCTATACTAGTCCCATACTGCTGAGTCATCAGGAGGCCTTGGTGTCTTATTAGGAGGCCCTGGTGTCTATTCTAGTCCCGCACTGCTAAGTAATCTGGAGGCCCTGATGAAGTTCCAGGAGACTCCTTTTATAAGAGCATTAATAGAGGGAGTACAAAAACACAGAGAGAGAGAGAGAGAGGGGGGGGGGGAGAGAGAGGAGAAGAAATATTGAGGAAAAGCAATTACAGAGATGTGGTCTTTGATGGACATGCAGAGTGATTAGGACAAACAGATTGCAGCTGCAACTACAACAGTTTGCTCATTACATGACTGTGGTAAAAAAAAGCCAACAAGTGCACAGCATATGTGAGAACTCCTTCCAGACTGTTGGAAAAGCATTCCAGGTGAAGCTGGTTGAGAGAATGCCAAACATGTGCAAAGCTGTCATCAAGGCAAAGGGTAGCTACTTTGAAGAATTTCAAATATAAAATATATTTTGATTGGTTTAACACTTTTTTGGTTACTACATGATGTGTTATTTCAGAGTTTTGATGTCTTCACTATTATTCTACAATGTAGAACATTTTAAAATAAAGAATAACCCTGGAATGAGCAGGTGTGTTCAAACTTTTGACTGGTACGGTATAGATCATAATTCTACAATATACTCTAAGTATCTATTTTCATCCATATAGCCTTTCAAGACAACCACAGGAATGTGTACCAAATGGCATCCTAATCCCCATACAGTGCACCCTATATAGTGCACTACCATAATGGCCTCTGGTAAAAAGTAGTGCACTACATATGAAATATTGTAACATTTAGGACATAACCCTGGTTCTCCCATTTAAAACAGTCTATGGACCAAATCTGCCAGTCAAACTCACTCGTGATGGGTGGCTTTCTCCTCTCTGTGTGCCACAATTCAAATATATCTTGCATAAATGACTCCCCAAAACCACAAAAAAAGAAGTTGAGCAAATTGTTTCAATGGGTTTCCACTGAGGTCATTGTTAATAAAGATATATACTTCTTTCCCATGAAATCAGCAGCATGGTGGCACAGCGAGAGACACACACACACACAGAGACAGAAACAGAGAGAGAGACAGAGACAGAGACAGAGACAGAGACAGAGACAGAGAGACAGAGAGACAGAGAGACAGAGAGACAGAGAGACAGAGAGACAGAGAGACAGAGACAGAGACAGAGACAGAGACAGAGACAGAGACAGAGACAGACACAGAGACAGAGACAGAAACAGAGAGAGACAGAGACAGAGACAGAGAGACAGAGACAGAGACAGAGAGACAGAGAGACAGAGACAGAGACAGAGAGAGAAGCACACACACACACACAGAGAGACAGAGACAGAGAGAGACAGAGACAGACATAGAGAAAGAGGCACACACACACACAGACAGAGAGAGAGGCAGGCACACACACAGAGAGACAGAGAGAGAGGCACACACACACAGAGACACAGAGAGAGGCACACAAACACAGAGACACAGAGAGAGGCACACAAACACAGAGAGACAGAGACAAAGAGAGAGGCACACACACACACAGAGAGACAGAGACAGAGAGAGGCACACACACACAGAGAGACAGACAGAGAGACCAGAGTGAGTCATTAGCATTTTCGTATTTTTATAAAAACCTCTGTAGTTTACCCACTTCAGTAATCCCAGAATGCATGTTTCTGCACTGATCACTGACATGAGAAGTGTGGCACAGATTTAAGACTAAAATCCCTCTTTCATGAACATGGGGCCTTCTTTCTGAGAAGGAGAGAAAGAAAGAGAAGCTATGAGGAACAAGTTGTTGGACTAAGGATTGGCCCTGGTGTTGAGTCATTCATCTCTGTGTGTGTGTGTGTGTGTGTGTGTGTGTGTGTGTGTGTGTGTGTGTGTGTGTGTGTGTGTGTGTGTGTGTGTGTGTGTGTGTGTGTGTGTGTGTGTGTGTGTGTGTGTGTGTGTGTGTGTGTGTGTGTGTGTGTGTGTGTGTGTGTGTGTGTGTGTGTGTGTGTGTGTGTGTTTCAGAGGTGTAATCGGTGAGGATAGTCATGCTTGCTATTTAGAGCAGGTTATTCATTGACACTGGCGTAAGAAAATAAACTGCTGATCTAGTTAACAAAACTAAGTCTATAATGACCAAATAATAATGGCACCCTATTCCCTATTTGGTCAAAAGTAGAGCAATATACAGGGAATAGGGTGCCATTTGGGACGTGAACAGTCTTTCTCGAATGATTAATGCTCCTCCTCCAGAACAGAGCCACTTGCTCTACAGATTTGTTTAAAAGGGCAGGACAATTGTTTTGACATGGCATAGAGCAATTTGGGTCTTGTTTGTGGACTTTGTGGACTGCATGCGTGTGTGTGACAAATTGCTACACCACAGCAACCACAAGAATGGAGTTAGGGCCGATCTCAAGTGTAATCCAAACACCAGGATTAGCATAAGACGTTTCAGAGTGCTATGTTCGATACAACAAGTGTGCTTCCCAAACGGCACCCTATTACTTATGGTACCTGGTCAAGAGTACTGTACTACATATGAAACAGGGTGCCATTTGGGACGCAAACCAATTCTCTCTACAGAGTAACTTTGGACCAAGCTGGAAATCCAGAGCAAATCCATGTGTCAATCAACAGAGGAGCAAAAACAAAACCTTCATCCCAATGCCTCCTGTGCAATGCCTTAGGGCAGTGTTTCCCAACCCTGGTCATCCAGTACCCCCAACAGCCCAACCCTGGTCCTCCAGTACCCCCAACAGCCCAACCCTGGTCCTCCAGTACCCCCAACAGCCCAACCCTGGTCCTCCAGTACCCCCAACCCTGATCCTCCAGTACCCCCAACAGCCCAACCCTGGTCCTCCAGTACCCCCAACAGCCCAACCCTGATCCTCCAGTACCCCCAACAGCGCAACCCTGATCCTCCAGTACCCCCAACAGCCCAACCCTGGTCCTCCAGTACCCCCAACAGCCCAACCCTGATCCTCCAGTACCCCCAACAGCCCAACCCTGGTCCTCCAGCCCAACCCTGGTCCTCCAGTACCCCCAACAGCCCAACCCTGGTCCTCCAGTACCCCCAACAGCCCAACCCTGGTCCTCCAGTACCCCCAACAGCCCAACCCTGGTCCGTATTTCTAACAGCCCAACCCTAATCCTATTGACAAACACACCTGATTCAACTCAATGAGTTGAATAAGATGTGTTTGTCAAGGGCTACAACTTAACTGTGTTCTGTTGAGGGTACTGGAGGACCAGGATTGGGAAACACTGTCTTATAATAATAATAATATATGCCATTTAGCAGACGCTTTTATCCAAAGCGACTTACAGTCATGTGTGCATATATTCTACGTATGGGTGATCCCGGGAATCGAACCCACTTCCCTGGCGTTACAAGCGCCATGCTCTACCAACTGAGCTACAGAAGGACTCTGGTATTGGCGGACCTAAAACTAGAGTACTACAAACTAGTGTACTTCAAACTAGGGTACTGCAGTTGCACCATACAACTTGATTCATGCCATCAACTGATATAGACTAAGGAACTGCAGGCAGTATTAATTACACATTACATCTCAATGTACTCTGGATTCCATGTGTGCACTAAAACACACATTTATGAAAATGTCCACTGCTCTTTCATGCTACGGTTGTAGATTACAGACAGAGGTAGCAGCTCTATCAGCAAGCTCCCGGCTAAAGTGCCTGTGTCCTAGGAACGGTAGCGTGAAACGCTACACCGCCAGAATGTGGAGCATGTGCAGGCGTATTCTCAGGAAACCCAGAGAGACAGAGACCCTGAGAACAAGGTTCGCCAGACCCAGGCTGTCATAAACAATCTACAGCCATGACCGCCACCGAGTAACACATGATACCTTGTAAAAAATATCTTGGTGCGTTCTCGCCCCATGGCGTCTGTGCTAGGCCTTTCACTCCGCTGTCCATGTCTCTCTCACACACACACACACACACACACACACACACACACACACACACACACACACACACACACACACACACACACACACACACACACACACACACACACACACACACACACACACACACACAGTCTGTGAATGTGTGTGAGTACATACTTTATGTCAGTCAGAAATGCACACACACAGTCAGTCAGTCAAACTCAGGCGTACTGAACCTGTAATTTGTACCCCAAGTGTTCTCCTCTCGTTTCCATTGCCCTGGGCGCTATGCGTGTGGCTTTCCGAGGCGTGCGTAGCGTCATTTGTAATTCAATTACTTTTATCTGTCCTGGCACACACTCCAGCACCTGCCAGCCTTAACACACTGTAATTTAGACAACCACTCCTTAAAGACAATATTCACCCACGTAGAGTTCTATCGCTCAATCGTTCTCAGTCCTCAGCTTATCACTGTTTAGGACATTTACAGCATAGATATTATATCCAACTTAGACCATAAAGACCCTAGACCCTAAATACCCTAGACCCTAAATACCCTAGACCTTAAAGACCCAAAGACCCTAGAACCCTAAAGACCCTAGACCATCAAGACCCTAAAGACCCTAAAGACCCTAAACCATAGACCCTAAAGACCCTAGACAATAAAGACCATAAAGACCCTAAAGACCATAAAGACCCTAAACCATAAAAACCCTAAAGACCATAAAGACCCTAAAGACCCTAAACCATAAAGACCCTAAAGACCCTAGACCATGAAGACCCTATACTGTAAAGACCCTCTACCCTAAAGACCATAAAGACCCTATACCCTAAAGACCAAAAAGACCATATACCATAAAGACCCTATACCCTAAAGACCCTAAAGACCATAAAGACCCAATACTCTAAAGACCCTATATCCAAAGGAACAAAGATCCAATACCATACAGACCCAATAACCTAAAGACCCTATATCATAAGGAACATAAAGACCCTATACCATAAAGACCTTAAATACCCTAGACCCTAAAGAGCCTAGGCCATAAAGACCCTAGACCAAAAGACCCTATACCACAAAGACCACAAAGATGCTAGACCATAAAGACCCTATACCAAAGACCCCATACCCTAAGGACCATAAAGACCTTATCCCATAAAGACCCTAGAACTTAAAGACCCTAGACCATAAAGACCTTAGACCATACAGACCCTATACCAAAGACCCTATAACAAAGACCCTATACCCTAAAGACCATAAAGACCTTAGACCATAAAGACCCTAAAGAACCTAGACCCTAGACCATAAAGACCCTATACCTTAAAGACCCTATACCTTAAAGACCCTATATCATAAAGACTCTAAAGACCCTATACCCTAAAGACCATAAAGACC
>NC_060179.1:25993580-26023580 GCF_021184085.1 Oncorhynchus gorbuscha | reverse complement strand
AATACCACTGAAAGAGATACTGCATGAAACTTTTGTTGAACTTTTCTTTAAAGGGGTGACAGGTAGCCTAGTGGTTAGAGTGTTGGGCCAGTAACCGAAAAGTTGCTAGATCGAATCCCTGAGCTGACAAGGTAAAAATCTGTCATTCTGCCCCTGAACAAGGCAGTTAACCCACTGTTCCAAGGCCGTCATTGTAAATAAGAATTTGTTCTTAACTGATTTGCCTAGTTAAACAAAGGTCAAATAAAAAAACTCCCTCTACCAAGTGAGTTACTGTGGGAGGATTTATGGCAGATTATTCAATAAATGTTACGTCACTAGGTCAGTGAGAAAAATGGATCAAATTTCTCTGCTACTCATACAGCTGAACCATTTTACATTTACGTTTGAGTCATTTAGCAGACGTGCTAATCGAGCAACCTTTCACAGCCCCTCTATATTATCTGCTCATCAGCCCTCTCATCAATACAACAGACTTGGTGTGAAAATCCACACAGGAGGATCTATATGCAAAGCTGGTTGCATTAGCCCACTCTTTGATGATAATCAGGAAGTGGACCAATGGCTGACTTAGAAAGGTAAACACATATCCACACAAAAGCTTTCTCTCACTAAACTCTGTCCCTCTTTCACCAAACAGCTGCACAATGTCAGGTCACAAACACTTCACACACACACACACACACACACACACACACACACACACACACACACACACACACACACACACACACACACACACACACACACACACACACACACACACACACACACACACACACACACACACACACACACACACACACACACACACACACAGTGCCCGAGCGAGAGGTATAAATACTATACATCACATTCCCTCTCCATTCTCAATGACTCCCTTTTCACTTGAATGGAGTTAAATGGCTGAAGTCAGGCGTACATTCTGCAGCAGAGCTCTCTGACAGTCCCGAATGGCACCCTATTCCCTATATTGTGCAACGCTTTTGACAAGGGTCCATAGTTCAAAAGTAGTGCACTATATAGAGAAATAGGGTGCCATTTGGTAGTCAGTCGGGAAGACGATCCGAACAGCAACATTCATTAAGTCAGTCTGGCTCTACTGCCACTGTAAGCCAAATAACCAAACACACTTAGTTTGATTTATCAAAGTACTCTGTGTTGCTGATTGTGTGGGTGACTTGCGGTAACCAAGGGGAGTTTTTTAGTTTGTTCAGCAAGTCCAAAATCGAACTCCAAAATAAAATGTTCACTCGCATGGGTTAAGAATCTGCGGAATCAAACACGACATGTGGATGAGATGAGATTTACATGAAATTCCCAATAATTCAAACTTGACATATTTGCGTAAATAAAATAGAAACATACTCGTCACAAATGGACACGCAACCACCTCTGACATATTTCACTGCACAGGTCTCAGAGTGCAAGTCAATACTATCTGCTTTCTTCGTTTCAGAAACTCCATATTAATGGTGAAGGAAGCCATGCACTATTTATGAAACAACAATATTCCATTCATGGAATGTTGCTCCAGCTCTCTAAAATTCGACTCCTTGAGGACTGTGGAATGTTGCAACGGAGGGAATGCCTGTCATTCACAGAGAAAACTCTGAAGTTCTGCGACACACACAAACACACACACACACACACAGTCTTGTGCTGAGTAGAGCGCCTGTGAAACAACTCTGTCTCTCAGTGAACAGAAGCACATCTCTGCATGCTGCCATAAATCACTGCCAACAGACCGAGAAAGAGAGAGGTGTTTGACTGTCTCTCTCACCTCTAAACTCTCTCGACTCTACTGGGAAAACGAGAGCTCTTGACAGCAGAAAGAAACCTGGAAGCATAAAAAGACTGAAAAAGAGAAATAGAAGGTGAAAGAAAGTGTCAAAGAGAAATGTTTCACGTTACCTGGAAGGCAAAAGAGCAGAGTGCCGGAGTGAGAGTGTGAGAAAGAAGGATAAGGATCTCTTTTTTTCTCCCGTCTCCTCTTCTCTTCTTGCTCTCATGCAGAGTTCTGATCTTGGTGGTAGAGTAGTGGAGAGGAGAGGTGGACCACACAGCTCAGCTCCTCTGGAAGAAGGAGAAGAAGAAGAGGACAACCTCTCGGCTCTAATCCTCTCTACGATGTGATAACACTCTTTAACCCCAACCATCTGTTGAGACACGTCCCTGAGCAGAGAGGCAGAGCAGACCTACCGCCTCCTCTAGTCCAGTCCCACTCCACCCTAACCAATCACAGCTCTCTGTAGGCTGGCTACTGGGTGGCTCCTTGCTACCAGGAGGCAGGGACAAGGACAGAGGAGGTAGAGGGGAGAGACACACACACACACTATGGGAGAGACACAAGTACAGAAAACCCCTAGCCACAGTAACCTGAGAGGGAAAGAGAGAGTGAGAGTGTGTGTTGGAGAGACAGGGAGGGGACAGAGGGAGAGTAGAGTGAGAGGGGGGGACAGAGAGTGACAGGGAGAGACAGAGAGTGAGAGTAGAGTGAGGGGGCAGAGGGAGAGTAGAGTGAGAGGGGGGACAGAGAGTGACAGGGAGAGACAGAGAGTGAGAGTAGAGAGGGGGGCAGAGGGAGAGTAGAGTGAGGGGGGGGACAGAGAGGAGAGTAGAGTGAGGGGGGCAGAGGGAGAGTAGAGTAAGAGGGGGGACAGAGAGTGAGAGTAGAGTGAGGGGGGCAGAGGGAGAGTAGAGTAAGAGAGGGGGACAGAGAGTGACAGGGAGAGACAGAGAGTGAGAGTAGAGTGAGGGGGGCAGAGGGAGAGTAGAGTAAGAGGGGGGACAGAGAGTGACAGGGAGAGACAGAGAGTGAGAGTAGAGTGATGGGGGACAGAGGGAGAGTAGAGTAAGAGGGGGGGACAGAGAGTGACAGGAAGAGACAGAGAGTGAGAGTAGAGTGAGGGGGGCAGAGGGAGAGTAGAGTCAGAGGGGGGACAGAGAGTGACAGGGAGGGACAGAGAGTGAGAGTAGAATGAGGGGGGAGCAGAGGGAGAGTAGAGTGACGGGGAGATAGAGATTGTTAAAACACTGTATATATATATAATATGACATTTGTAATGTCTTTACTGTTTTGAAACTTCTGTATGTGTAATGTTTACTGTTCATTTGAGTTGTTTTTCACTTTATATATTCACTTTGTATGTTGTCTACCTCACTTGCTTTGGCAATGTTAACACATGTTTCCCATGCCAATAAAGCCCTTGAATTGAATTGAATTGAATTGAGTGAAAGTAGAATAAGGGGGGAGCAGGGAGTGAGAGTAGAGTGACGGGGAGGGACAGAGAGTGAGAGTAGAGTGAGGGGGGGGGCAGAGGGAGAGTAGAGTGACAGGGAGGGTCAGAGAATGAGAGTAGAATTAGAGGGAGGGACAGAGAGTGAGAGAGATACAGGGCAGAGACAGAGACAGAAAGAATGAAAAATTATTGTGACAGTTAACAAAAAAATGCACTGTCAACTGAACAGTTTTTGTTCACACAGCTCCCCGGAATTCCAAAAGATACTTGGATACACACACACACCCTTTCACACTCACGTACAGTGGCAGTCCCATATTCCACCTAAGCCCCTGACAAGCCACCACCCTCTCTCCCTTCTCCCCTTCCTTACCAGCCCAACCCACCTATCCCCCTTCTCCCCTCCCCTCCCAGCCCTACTCACCTATCCCCCTTCACCCCTCCCCTACCAGCCCTACCCCTCTTCTCCCCTCCCAGCCCTACCCACCTATCCCCCTTCTCCCCATGTCCTGTTTTCTACCCCTCCCCCCTGTCCCACTCAGAGTTTGTGTTCGAGGGAATGAAACTAATAAAGCTTTAGGTTCAGTTGGCCCCATGGTGTGACAACCGTTAGCACTAAAGCACTAGCTAGCAACATCTGCAGACAGACACACACAGGGGCAGAGAGCAGATCAGGCTACAGCCCTCACACCTTAGTGTGATAAATCATCCACACACACACACACACCTTAAGTTAAAAGAGGGCAGGGTGAAAGAGCAAGAGAGAAAGACGTTAAATTCTACAACCACCTGAAAGGAAGCGATTCACAAATCTTCCATAACAAAGCCATCAGCTACAGAGAGTTGAAACTGGTGAAGAGTCCCCTACAGACCCCAGAGCCCAAGGACAGCAACACAATTAGACCCAACCAAATCATAAGAAAATAAAAAGATACTTACTTGACACATTGGAAAGAATTAACTAAAAAACATAGCTATCTGGAATGCTACTTGGCCTTAAAAAGAAAGTACACAGTTGCAGAATACCTGACCACTGTGACTGACCCAAATTTAAGGAAAGCTTTGACTATCTATAGACTCAGTGAGCATATCCTTGCTATTGAGAGAGGCCACCGTAGGCAGACCTGGCGCTCAAAAGAAGGCTATGTGCTCACTGCCCACAAAAATGAGTTGGAAACTGAGCTGCACTTCCTAACCTCCTGCCAAATGTATGACCATATTAGAGACACATAATTCCCTCAGATTACACACAAATAATCTGAAAACAAACCCGATTTTGATAAACTCCCATAATACCACAGTGTGCCATCACAGCAGCATGATTTGTGACCTGTTGCCACAAGAAAAGGGCAATTTATTTCTACTTTTGTACTTTAACTATTTGCACATTGCTACAACACTGTAAATAGACATAATATGACATTTGAAAATTATTTTGTAACTTCTGTGAGTGTAATGTTTACTGTTCATTTTTATTGTTTATTTCACTTTTGTTTATCTATTTCACTTGCTTTAGCACTGTTAACATACAGTTGTAGTAGGAAGTTTACATACACCTTAGCCAAATACATTTAAACTCAGTTTTAACTCAGTCACAATTCCTGACATTTAATCCAAGTAAAATTTCCCTGTTTTAGGTCAGTTAGGATCACCACTATATTTTAAGAATGTGAAATGTCAGAATAATAGTAGAGAGAATTATTTATTTCAGCTTGTGTAACGGTTTTCTAGGTGTGAAGGAGAGTTGGACCAAAATGCAGCGTGTAGATTGCGATCCATGTTTATTCAACTAACATAACACGAATCTAAATACAAACACTACAAAATAATAAATGTAGCGAAAACCGAAACAGCCTAATACTGGTGGACAATCACCCATGAAACACACAAAGAATATGGCTGCCTAAATATGGTTCCCAATCAGAGACAACGATAAACACCTGCCTTTGATTGATAACCACTTCAGACAGCCATAGACTTAACTAGAACACCCCACTAAGCTACAATCCCAATACCAACACACCACATACAAAAACCCCATGCCACACCCTGGCCTGACCAAATAAATGAAGATAAACACAAAATACCTCGACCAGGGCGTGACAGCTTGTATTTCTTTCATCGCATTCCCAGTGGGTCAGAAGTTTACATACACTCAATTAGTATTTGTTAACATTGACTTGAAATTGTTTAACTTGGGTCAAACGTTTCGGGTAGCCTTCCACAAGCTTCCCACAATAAGTTGGGTGAATTTTGGCCCATTCCTCCTGACAGAGCTTGTGTAACTGAGACAGCTTTGTAGGCATCCTTGCTCGCACACACTTTTTCTATAGAATTGAGGTCAGGGCTTTGGGATGGCCACTATAATACCTCGACTTTGTTGTCCTTAACTTCTCTATGGTAGGCATTTGGAATTTTGGATGAAAAGCGTACCCAAATTAAACTGCCTTCTACTCAGACCCAGAAGATAGGATATGCATATACTTGGTAGATTTTGATAGAAAACACTATAAAGTTTATAAAACTGTTAAAATAGTGTCTGTGAGTATAACAGAACTGATTTGGCAGGCAAAAACCTGGGAAAATCCATTCAGTCAGTAGGATTTTTGTTGTTGTTGTAGTTTTATATTCAATACCATTACAGTATCCATTGACTTAGGATTCAAATTGCAGTTCCTATGCCTTCCACTAGATGTCAACAGTCTTTAGAAATTGTTTCAGGCTTGTATTCTGGAAAATGAGGGAGCAGGAGCAGTCTGAATGAGTGAACCCTGCCGTGTCACAGAGCTTTTTCATGCGCGCGACCGAGAGAGTGCCTTTCTTGTTTACCCTTTATATTGACGACGTTATTGTCCGGTTGAAATATTATTGATTATTTAGGCTGAAAACAACCTGAGGATTGATTATGAATATCGTTTGAAATGTTTCTATGAACGGATACAATTTAGATTATTTTTGTCTGCCTGTTGTGACTGCGTTTGAGACTGTGGATTACTGAAGCAAACGTGCGAACAAAATGGAAGTTTTTAGATATAAAGGGACTTTATCGAACAAAAGGAACATTTAATGAAAAAATTAATGTCTTCTGAGTGCAACCATATGAAGATCATCAAAGGTAAGTGATTAATTTGATCTCTATTTCTGACTTGTGTAACTCTTCTACTTGGCTGGTTACTGTTTGTAATGATTTGTCTGCTGGGCTATGTTCTCAAATAATCGTAAGGTATGCTTTCGCCGTAAAGCATTTTTGAAATCTGACATCATGGTTGGATTCACAAGAAGTTCATCCTTAAACCTATGTAAAATAGTTGTATCTTTTCGGAATTTTTAGAATGAGTATTTCTGTATTTGAATTTGGCTCTCTGCAATCTCACTGGATATTGGCCAGGTTGGACGCTAGCGTCCCACATACCCTAGAGAGGTTAAGCCATTTTGCCACAACTTTGGAAGTATGCTTGGGGTCATTGTCCATTTGGTTGACCCATTTCAAATCAAATCAAATCAAATTTATTTATATAGCCCTTCGTACATCAGCTGATATCTCAAAGTGCTGTACAGAAACCCAGCCTAAAACCCCAAACAGCAAACAATGCAGGTGTAAAAGCACGGTGGCTAGGAAAAACTCCCTAGAAAGGCCAAAACCTAGGAAGAAACCTAGAGAGGAACCGGGCTATGTGGGGTGGCCAGTCCTCTTCTGGCTGTGCCGGGTAGAGATTATAACAGAACATGACCAAGATGTTCAAATGTTCATAAATGACCAGCATGGTCAAATAATAATAAGGCAGAACAGTTGAAACTGGAGCAGCAGCACAGTCAGGTGGACTGGGGACAGCAAGGAGCCATCATGTCAGGTAGTCCTGGGGCACGGTCCTAGGGCTCAGGTCAGTTGAAACTGGAGCAGGAGCATGGCCAGGTGGACTGGGGACAGCAAGGAGTCCTCATGTCAGGTAGTCCTGGGACATGGTCCTAGGGCCCAGGCCTGTTGAAACTGGAGCAGCAGCATGGCCAGGTGGACTGGGGACAGGAACAGGTGGACTGGGGACAGGAACATTTGCGACCAAGCTGTAACTGATGTCTTGATGTCTTCAATATATCCACATAATTTGCCTCCGTCATGATGCCATCTATTTTGTGAAGTGCATCAGTTCCTCCTGCAGCAAAGCACCCTCACAACATGATGCTGCCACCTCCATGCTTCACAGTTGGGATGGTGTTCTTCGGCTTGCAAGCCTCCCCCTTTTCCTCCAAACATAACGATGGTCATTATGGCCAAACTGTTCTATTTTTGTTTCATCAGACCAGAGGACATTTCTCCAAAAAGTACGATTTTTGTCTCCATGTGCAGTTGCAAACCGTAGTCTGGCTTTTTTATGGCGGTTTTGGAGCAGTGGCTTCTTCCTTGCTGAGCGGCCTTTCAGGTTATGTTGATATAGGACTCATTTTACTGTGGATATAGATACTTTTGTTTCCTCCAGCATCTTCACATGTTTCTTTGCTGTTGTTCTGGGATTGATTTACACTTTTCTCTCCAAAGTACATTCCTCTCTAGGAGACAGAATGCGTCTCCTTCCTGAGCAGTATGATGGTTGCGTGGTCCCATGGTGTTTATACTTGCGTACTGTTGTTTGTACAGATGAACGTGGTAGCTTCAGGTATTTGGAAATTGCTCCCAAGGATGAACCAGACTTGTGGAGGTCTACAATTTTTTTTCTGAGGTCCTGGCTGATTTCTTTTGATTTTCCCATGATTTCAAGCAAAGAGGTACTGAGTTTGAAGGTAGGCCTTGAAATACATCCACAGGTACACCTCCAATTGACTCAAATGGTGTCAATTAGCCTATCAGAATATTTTAAAGCCATGACATAATTTTCTGGAATTTTCCAAGCTGTTTAAAGACATAGTCAACATAGTGTATGTTAACGTCAACCCACTGGAATTGTGATACAGTGAATTATAAGTGAATTAATCTGTCTGTAAAGAACTGTTGGAAAAATGTATTGTGTCCTGCACAAAGTAGATCCGCTAACCGACTTGCCAAAACTATAGTTTATTAACAGGACATTTGTGGAGTGGTTGAAAAACGAGTTTTAATGACTCCAACCTACGTGTATGTAAACTTCCGACTTCAACTGTATGTTTCTCATGCCAATAAAGCCCTTGAATTGAATAGGAGGTGGGGAGGGAGCAAGAGTGGGAGAGAGGGGAAGAGAGCTAGACCGAGAGAACAAGAGAGATGGAACGAAGGAAGAAAAGAAAGAGGGAGATATCAGTGAATAATCCCCGATAGTGAAGGGTTCTATTGAGTGCAAGTAGCAGGCAGTGGTAGGCTGTGATCTCATCTTTCCACACCTATCTGCCTTTAGTAAAAGACTTCCAAGTCCCAAATCCCATTATAGCCAGACTTCCCGAAACAATCAAATAAACAGACCTAGATGAATGTCTTTAAGACATGTCTTCAATGTACTTAATGTCGTCAATGTACTTTTAATGAAGATGAATGTCTTTCTGAGCAACCTACTCACACTTCCTTGCAATACAGTAGGTGTCAATGGGTCTCTCACACCCCCTTGTTTTTCTCATTGATTCATGAAGGGTTAACTCAGTGAGGATCTTGATCATCTTTCAGCAGGGTTACCACTGCTGGGTTAATACACATCCAACACAGTACTAACACAAAGTGACTATATACACACACACACACACAGCTATCACCATAAGTTAAAAAGAGGGCAGGGGAGAGATGGTAAATTATACAACCACCTAAAAGGAAGTGATTCCCAAACCTTCAATAACAAAGCAATTACCTACAGAGAGATGGACCTGTAGAAGAGTCCCCTAAGAAAGCTGGTCCTGGGGCTCTGTTCACAAACAGGGTCCTTTCTGTCAGAGGAAGGCCCTACGAATTGTCAAGACTCCAGCCACCCATAGTCATATACTGTTCTCTCTGCTACCGCACGGCAAGCGGTACCGAGCGCCAAGTGGAGGTCCAAAAGGCTTCTTAACAGCTTCTACCTCCAAGCCATAAGACTCCTGAACAGATAATCAAAGGGCTACCCAGACCCCTCTTTAGCGCTGCTGCTACTCCCTGTTTATAATCTATGCGTAGTCACTTTACCTCCACCTACATGTACATATGACCTCAATTACCTTGACTGACCGGTGCCCCCTGCACATTGATTCTGTAGCAGTAACCCCTGTATATCGCCTCGGTTGTTATTTTACTTTTGCTGTTTAATTATTTGTTACTTTTATTTTCTTATTTTGTGTATTTTCTCTGAAAACTTCTTAAAGCATCGTTGGTTAAGGGCTTGCAAGTAAGCATTTCACTGTAAGGTAACCTGTTGTATTCGGCGCAGGTGACAAATAACATTGGTTTTATAGAGGAACACATGGAGTTAGTTCATCAGTGGTGAAAAACATGCAACAAAAAGGCTTCCGAGTGGAGATATTTGCATTCCCTGGCAGTGTTCCATTCACACCTGTTGTTCGCTCCTAAATCAAATCAAAATGAAATTGGTCGCGTACAAGCATTTGAAGAGGTTATCGAAGGTGTCACAAAATGCCTTTGTCCCCAGTTCCAACAGGGCGGTAAGAGCAATACAAAACAATACAGACGTTATTCAAAAAGTTAAAAGAGAGAAATGAAGAAATGTCAAAACGAATACAATTAACAACCCAAAGTGCACTGTGGCAGTAAAAAAAAATGCAATCTACACGTATGTGCAGTGTAGCCGGAGAATTTACACCAGATATACTAAGAATTATATGTAAAACAGTAGATATATTAGAATGAGCTATGTCAAGAATCCAGTATGTAAATAAATATGTGGTGTGTATAAATAGTTAGTAATATTAGAACGAGCTGTCGAGAATATAAATGCTCTTTCTCTCTCGCTAGCTCTCACCCTCTGCTAAAGAAATTGGTGAACAGCATCTATATTGGCTAAAATAACTGCATATACAATCCAATTTTGATAAACTCGATGTCTATAGGGGGAAATACCACAGTGTGCCATCACAACAGCAAGATTGTGACCTGTTGCCACAAGAAAAGGGCAACCAGTGAGGAATAAACACCAATGTAAATACAACCCATATGTTTATTTCCCCTTTTGTACGTCATTACAACGTTGTATCTAGACATAATTATCATGACACAAGGCGAGACCCAGATGCAGACACAGGAGGCAGATGGTTGGAGTTTAAGATGTTTAATAATCCAAAAAGGAGCAGGCAAGAGAATGGTTGTGGACAGGCAAAAGGCCAAAACCAGTTCAGAGTCAAGGAGATACAGAGTGGCAGTCAGGCTCGAGGTCAAGGCAGGCAGAATGGTCAGGCAGGCAAGTCCAGAACAGGCAAGGGTCAAAACCGTGAGGACTAGAAAAAGGAGAATAGCAAAGGCAGGAGTATGGGGCAAAACGCTGGTTGTACTGGAACATACAAGACGAGCTGGCACAGAGAGATAGGAAACACAGGGATAAATACACTGGGGAAAACAAGTAACACCTGGAGGGGGTGGAGACAATAACAAGGACAGGTGAATCAGATCAGGGTGTGACACATACTAGTGTCTTCACTGACATTTTCAACCTCTTCATGACCGAGTCTGTAATACCTACATGTTTCAAGCAGACCACCACAGTCGCTGTGCCCAAGAATGCAAAGGTAACCTGCCTAAATTACTACCGACCCATAGCACTCACGTCTGTAGCCATGAGGTACTTTGAAAGGCTGGTCAAGGCTCACATCAACACCATCATCCCGGAAACCCTAGACCCACTCCAATTTGCATACCTCCCCAACAGATCCACAGATGACGCAATCTCAATTGCACTCCACACTGCCCTTTCCCACCTGGACAAAAGGAACACCTATGTGAGAATGCTGTTCATTGACTACAGCTCAGTGTCCAACAGCGTAGTGCCCAAAAAGCTCATCACGAAGCTAAGGACCCTGGGACTAAACACCTCCCTCTGCAACTGGATCCTGGACTTCCTGACGGGCCGCCCCCAGCTGGTAAGGGTAGGCAACAACACATCTTGCATGCTGAGCTTCAACACTGGGGTCCCTCAGGGGTATGTGCTTAGTACCCTCCTGTACTCCCTATTCACCCACGTCTGTGTGGCCAAGCACAACTTCAACACCATCATTAAGTTTGCTGACGACACAACTGTGGTAGGCCTAGTCACCAACAACGATGAGACAGCCTCTAGGGAGGAGGTCAGAAACCTGGCAGTGTGGTGCCAGGATACCAACCTCTCCCTCAATGTGAGCAAGACAAAGGAGCTGATCGTGGACTATAGGAAAAGGAGGGCCGAACAGGCCCCATTAACATAGATGGGGCTGTAGTGGAGCGGGTCGAAAGTTTCACATCAACAACACATTATTATGGTCCAAACATACCAAGACAGTCGTGAAGAGGGCACGACAACACTTTTTCTCCCTCAGGAGACCGAATATATTTGGCATGGGTCTCCAGATACTCAAAAATTCTACAGCTGCACCATCGAGAGGATCCCGTCATCTGTGGATCTGTTGGGGCGGTATGCGAATTGGAGTGGGTCTAGGGTTTCCGGGATGATCACAGCCTGGTATGGCAACTGCTTGGCATTCGAACGTAAGGCTCTACAGTGGGTAGTGCGTATGGCCCAAAACATAACTGGGCCCAAGCTTTCTGCCATCCAGATCCTATATACTAGGTGTTGTCAGAGGAAGACCACAAAAATTGTCAAAGACTCCAGTCACCCATGTCATAGACTGTTCTCTCTGCTACCGCACAACAAGCGGTACCGGAGCACCAAGTCTAGGTCCAAAAGGCTCCTTAACAGCTCCTACCCCCAAGCCATAAGCCTGCTGAACAATTAATCAAATTGGCCACCTGGACTATTTACATTGACCCCCCCAACCCCCCTTTGTTTTTACACTGCTGCTACTAGCTGTTTATCATCTATGCATAGTCACTTTACCCCTACCTACATGTACAACTTTCCTCAACTAACCTGTACCCCCCTAAGCATTTCACGGTAAGGTCTCCTACATCTGTTGTATTCGGCAAATGTGACAAATAAAATGGTATTTGATTTGGGGGGCTACTCAGTTGATTTAATATGGCAATCTGAAATGTCTCTATTCCTTTGGAACATTTGTGAGTGTGTTGTTTACCGTTCATTTAACTTTTGTTTATTATCTATTTCACTTGCTTAGGCAATGTAAACATATGTTTCCCATGCCAATAAAGCCCTTTGAATTGAGTTGAATAGAGATGGAGTGAGAACAAAAACAACTGTGATATGGCCCAACAGATGGCTAAATAAGACCAACGGCACCCAACACTACTTCTACACCTCCCTCCCAACACTACTTCTACACCTCCCTCCCAACACTACTTCTACACCTTCCTCCCAACACTACTTCTACACCTCCCTCCCAACACTACTTCTACACCTCCCTCCCAACACTACTTCTACACCTCCCTCCCAACACTACTTCTACACCTCCCTCCCAACACTACTTCTACACCTCCCTCCCAACACTACTTCTACACCTCCCACCCAACACTACTTCTACACCTCCCTCCCAACACTACTTCTACACCTCCCTCCCAACACTACTTCTACACCTCCCTCCCAACACTACTTCTACACCTCCCTCCCAACACTACTTCTACACCTCCCTCCCAACCCTTCTACACCTCCCAACACTACTTCCCTCCCTCCCTCCCAACACTACTTCTACACCTCCTTCCTTCCTTCGCTCCCTCCCTCCCTCCCACCCAACACTACTACTTCTACACCTCCTTCCTTCCTTCGCTCCCTCCCTCCCTCCCACCCAACACTACTTATACACCTCCCTCCCAACACTACTTATCCACCTCCTTCCTTCCTTCCTCCCTCCCTCCCTCCCTCCCACCCAACACTACTTCTACCTCCTCCCTCCCTCCCTCCCTCCCTCCCTCCCTCCCTCCCACCCAACACTACTTATACACCTCCCTCCCAACACTACTTATCCACCTCCTTCCTTCCTTCGCTCCCTCCCACCCAACACTACTTCTACACCTCCCTCCCAACACTACTTATCCACCTCCTTCCTTCCTTCGCTCCCCCTCCCTCCCACCCAACACTACTTCTCTGAGGAGACAAAAGTTCTGCACTATGTAGGGAGTAGGGTGCCATTTGGGACACAGTTCAGCCTCATATCAACACAACTTTTCCTTGTATTCTCTCCCCTCCCCAACTACCTCTAGGGGAATCCCTCCAGCTTCAACCCCCACCCCTGCTCTTCCTCCACACACCAAGCCCCAACAACACCCCCGCCCCCCCACAAACTCAGACCCCCAACTCCAAAACACCCCAGCCCCTGGATATGACCGTTTCAACTAGCCTCCTCCCCTCCTCCCCCAGCCTCCTCACCCCTCAGTGGGGCTTGTTGCAGGTGCAGGCAATTTTGGGGGGCTACTCGGTTCACTAGCCCCATTCATTACCTCCTGAATGAGACACACATGGTGTCATAGTCCTGTTCCTAGCTCTACGTCAATGAGGAAGCTAAGACAGGAGAGGGAGAGAGAGGAACAGAAAAGAGAGGGGGGGGGTGGTTGGAATGCAGACTTGAATGTGCAGACCTGAGTGACATTAGCCTGTCTTGTACTACGCATGGAGTACTGAATGCTAACGTCACACTAACGCCCTGCTCTAGGACTGGACGGCAGGCTCTGCTTGGTGTCAGGTGTCGAGAAGAGGACAGGATCGGCATCCCAAATGGCACTCGATTCTCTGTCCTGGTCAAGAGTAGTGCACTATATAGAGAATATTTTGGCTCCCGAGTGGCGCAGGGGTCTAAGTCACTGCATCTCATTGCTAGAGGAGTCACTACAGACACAGCCTGGATTCGAACCAGGGTATCACAACCGGCCATGATTGGGTCTCCCATAGGGCGGTTAGGGGAGGGTTTGGCCCGGGTAGGCTGTCATTGTAAATAAGAATTTGTTCCTAACTGACTTGCTTAGTTAAATAAAGGTTACTTAAAAAAAAAAAAAATAGGGGGCCATTTGGGAGGTAACAGAATCAAAGTGCTAGCTGAATGGTGCATGCTGGGAGTGTCTGTCAGCTTGTAACCCAAGGTGTAACACAAAGTGACACCCAGAAGATGATGGGGGGCAAGCCAAGCCGGTCAGTGGCGGATGTAGTAGGATAAGCCAAGGTGACATTGCTGTAGAGTTGGTGTGTGTAGGGTTGTTCCTAATAATACCCTTCTGAGTCTATATTTATCAGTGGCCCTGGTCCCCTCGCTGGTTCCCAGGACCCTGAAGCCCTGGTTGGGGTCACATGCAGACAAACACACCAGGGTCGCTCCGGAGGAAGGGTGAGAGGAGGGAGGAACGAAGCGACCGTAGTGAATTCCTAATGTGCCCCCGGGTCCTGGGCGACAGCTGAACACGCTGCACACGCATGTAGAGAGAGCCCAGCTCACGCCACCCGCCTATTGCTACACGCATGTAGAGAGAGTCCAGCTCACGCCACCCGCCTATTGCTACACACATGTAGAGAGAGCCCAGCTCACGCCACCCGCCTATTGCTACACGCCTGTAGAGAGAGTCCAGCTCACGCCACCCGCCTATTGCTACACACATGTAGAGAGAGCCCAGCTCACGCCACCCGCCTATTGCTACACACATGTAGAGAGCCCAGCTCACGCCACCTGCCTATTGCTACACACATGTAGAGAGAGCCCAGCTCACACCACCCGCCTATTGCTACACGCATGTAGAGAGAGCCCAGCTCACGCCACCCGCCTATTGCTACACGCATGTAGAGAGAGCCCAGCTCACACCACCCGCCTATTGCTACACTCATGTAGAGAGAGCCCAGCTCACACCACCCGCCTATTGCTACACGCATGTAGAGAAAGCACAGCTCACACCACCCGCCTATTGCTACACGCATGTAGAGAGAGCCCAGCTCACACCACCCGCCTATTGCTACACGCATGTAGAGAGAGCCCAGCTCACACCACCCGCCTATTGCTACACGCATGTAGAGAGAGCCCAGCTCACGCCACCCGCCTATTGCTACACACATGTAGAGAGAGCCCAGCTCACGCCACCCGCCTATTGCTACACGTGTGTAGAGAGAGCCCAGCTCACGCCACCCGCCTATTGCTACACACGTGTAGAGAGAGCCCAGCTCACGCCACCCGCCTATTGCTACACACGTGTAGAGAGAGCCCAGCTCACGCCACCCGCCTATTGCTACACGCCTGTAGAGAGAGTCCAGCTCACGCCACCCGCCTATTGCTACACACATGTAGAGAGAGCCCAGCTCACGCCACCCGCCTATTGCTACACACATGTAGAGAGCCCAGCTCACGCCACCTGCCTATTGCTACACACATGTAGAGAGAGCCCAGCTCACACCACCCACCTATTGCTACACACATGTAGAGAGAGCCCAGCTCACACCACCCGCCTATTGCTACACGCATGTAGAGAGAGCCCAGCTCACGCCACCCGCCTATTGCTACACGCATGTAGAGAGAGCCCAGCTCACACCACCCGCCTATTGCTACACTCATGTAGAGAGAGCCCAGCTCACACCACCCGCCTATTGCTACACGCATGTAGAGAAAGCACAGCTCACACCACCCGCCTATTGCTACACACGTGTAGAGAGAGCCCAGCTCACGCCACAAGCCTATTGCTACACACATGTATGGAGAGCCCAGCTCACGCCACCCGCCTATTGCTACACGCATGAGAGAGCCCAGCTCACGCCACCCGCCTATTGCTACACGCATGTAGAGAGAGCCCAGCTCACGCCACCCGCCTATTGCTACACGCATGTAGAGAGAGCCCAGCTCACGCCACCCGCCTAGAGAGTTGTCCAGCCCACCCACTCACGCCACCCGCAAACTTTTGTTGTGTATTGCTACACACGTGTAGAGAGAGCCCAGCTCACGCCACCCACCTGTATTGCTACACACGTGTAGAGTTCTCCCAGCTCACGCCACAAGCCTATTGCTACACACATGTATGGAGAGCCCAGCTCACGCCACCCGCCTATTGCTACACGCATGTAGAGAGAGCCCAGCTCACGCCACCCGCCTATTGCTACACGCATGTTCTCCACTAACACACACCCACGTGGATTTACACGTACTGTATGACACAACACACAAACGCATTTTGTTGTGTATGTGTGCTGTTACATGGACCAAAGCTTCTTGTCAGTGTACAGGCCTTGGTTTCTTATACGTGAAGACAAAAACCACAAATACTGTATATGGGATAAATATTTACACAATATCCAGACTGTTCTCACATACTAAGATCAATATCAGGACTGTTCTCACATACCAAGATCAATATCAGGACTGTTCTCACACACCAAGATCAATATCCAGACTGTTCTCACATACCAAGATCAATATCCAGACTGTTCTCACATACCAAGATCAATGTCAGGACTGTTCTCACATACCAAGATCAATATCAGGACTGTTCTCACATACCAAGATCAATGTCAGGACTGTTCTCACATACCAAGATCAATGTCAGGACTGTTCTCACATACCAAGATCAATATCAGGACTGTTCTCACATACCAAGATCAATATCAGTACTGTTCTCACATACCAAGATCAATGTCAGGACTGTTCTCACATACCAAGATCAATGTCAGGACTGTTCTCACATACCAAGATCAATATCAGGACTGTTCTCACATACCAAGATCAATGTCAGGACTGTTCTCACATACCAAGATCAATATCAGGACTGTTCTCACATACCAAGATCAATATCCAGACTGTTCTCACATACCAAGATCAATATCAGGACTGTTCTCACATACCAAGATCAATATCCAGACTGTTCTCACATACCAAGATCAATGTCAGGACTGTTCTCAGATACCAAGATCAATATCAGGACTGTTCTCACATACCAAGATCAATGTCAGGACTGTTCTCACATACCAAGATCAATATCAGGACTGTTCTCACATACCAAGATCAATATCAGGACTGTTCTCACATACCAAGATCAATGTCAGGACTGTTCTCACATACCAAGATCAATATCAGGACTGTTCTCACATACCAAGATCAATATCCAGACTGTTCTCACATACCAAGATCAATATCAGGACTGTTCTCACATACCAAGATCAATATCCAGACTGTTCTCACATACCAAGATCAATATCAGGACTGTTCTCACATACCAAGATCAATATCAGGACTGTTCTCACATACCAAGATCAATATCAGGACTGTTCTCACATACCAAGATCAATATCTAATATTCCTGTTAGGAATTAATCTCATCCTCAAAATGTGTCAAATCAGTGATTCAGCCCATCCTCCCATGGTCTGCATGTCCGTGTCCCAAATGGCACCCTATGCCCATAGGGCTCTGGTCAAAAGTAGTGCACAATAAGGAACATTGTGCCATTTGTGACGCATCCCCAGACGGTGGTTCTCGTATCCCAGAGTGCCTTGGGGTATGCCCTGTGGGCCCTGGTCATTACATGGCTGTCACTCATCTGGTGGGTTAGAATGTCTTTGATCTGCAAACCTCTACCCACAGAGAAGTTATCTTCTGTTCTCTTCATCTCTACCTGATTCTAACTGCCCTGGAACCCACCAGATAAGCAACATGACATTTGTAGCTAATTGAACTAAATCTAATGAAGCTAATATAACTATCTCTAATCTAAGCTAGAGTCACAACCCCACAACTGGCTCAGGCCCATAATTTGATAACAGTTGTTGAAGGGGCTTTGTAGTAGTGTAGTAGTCAATGATGTATATAAACCCTGTATTGCTGATGCTATGCATTGGCCAATGAAATACTTTGAAGCCACCAGTCGGCCATGTTGGCACTCCCCAGTGGCAGCAGTCCTCCATAGGAATACATGGAATTCTACACTATTTTTTATTAAATGTTTCAAGGACAACATGACATGTATTTAAATATTTTCATTGTTGTCGGGGCAACAGTAACCGTAATCTAAAAATATATATTTTAAGTATTTTTTTTATATATGTTTCGTAAAGATGTTTAGCTCACATAATATCATTTGAAAGTATGTGTTAAGGTGTCTGTAATAGAATAAATGAGGCAAAAGTAGAAAATGAATAAATGCATTTCTATAGGTTCCAAAATATTTTTGACAATGTTGGGGGAGTGCCAAGATGGAACACAGCGCCCCCTATCAGTTATCTAGTGTACAGTTCAGTTGGAAACTATTCAGACCCCTTCCCATTTTCCACATTTTGTTAAGTATAGCCTTGTTCTAAAATGGATTAAATAAAAATCAATCGACACACAATACCCCATATTGACAAAGCGAAAACAGAAAAAAATATATAAAAAAATTAACAGAAATATCTTATTTTCATAAGTATTTGGAGCCTTTGCTATGAGGCTCGAAATTGAGCTCAGGTGCATCCTGTTTCCAGGCCAAACTGAGCAATTGGGGGAGAAGGGCTTTGTTTAGGGAAATGATCAAGAACCTGATGGTCACTCTGACAGAGCTCCAGAGTTCCTCTGTGGAGATGGGAGAACCTTTCAGAATAACCACCATCTCTGCAGCACTCCACCAAGCAGGCCTTTATGTTAGAGTGTCCAGACAGAAGCCACTCCATGGTAAAAGGCACAGCCCCCCTTGGAGTTTGCTAAAAGACACCTAAAAGACTCTCAGACCATGAGAAACATGATTCTGTGGTCTGATGAAACCAAGATTGAACTCTTTGGCCTGAATGCCAAGCGCCACATCTGGTGGAAACCTGGCATCATCCCTACGGTGAATCATGGTGGTGGCAGCATCATGCTGTGGGGATGTTTTTCAGTGGCAGGGAGACAAGTCAACATTGAGGGAAAGATGAACGGAGCAAAGTACAGAGAGATCCTTGATGAAAACCTGCTCCAGAACACTCAGAACACTCTGGACACTTCCAACAGGACAATGGCCCTAAGCACTCAGCAGAGGAGTGGCTTTGGAACAGGTCTCCGAATGTCCTTGAGTGGCCCAGCCAAAGCCTGGACTTGAACATCTCTAGGGAGACCTGAAAAATAGCTGTGCAGCGACGCTCCTCATCCAACCTGACAGAGCTTGAGAGGATTTGCAGAGAAGAAGAGAAACTTCCCAAATACAGGTGTACCAAGCTTGTAGCGTCATACCCAAGAAGACTTGAGTCTGTAATCGCAGGCAAAGGTGCTTCAACAAAGTACTGAGTAAAGGGTCTGAATACTTATGTAAATGTGATTTCAGTTGAACATTTTTTATACATTTGCAAAAAAATTGCTTTGTCATTATGTGGTATTGTGTGTAGATTGATGAGGGAAAAAAACTATTTAATACATTTTAGTATAAGGTTGTAACAAAATAAAATATGGAAAATGACAAGGGGTCTGAATACTTTCCGAATGCACTGTGTATAGAAATCATTGGTTGTAGTAGTAGTGTACTACAAAGGGAATCGAGTCAAATGAGTGTACTACAAGGGGAGTAGAGTATTAAATCATTTCTAATTACTCCTTTAGGGTCCTGGTCAAAAGTAGTTCACAATATAGGGAATAGGGTGCCATTTGGGACACATCCACACAGAGTTCCTTGTGAAATAGAGATCGTTCTAGAAGTGTGTCCATCATCTGCATACAATATGTGCAAAGGAAGGTCATGTTGTTCCAAGAAAAATAATCATTGTTTTTTTATCATCTTGGCTATTTAACTAAGCTCTTTGGACACTTGTCTCATTGTGTGGAAGCAGTTAGTGTGTAATGATGTGTGATGTGCTGCTCTGTACTCAGGAGGGATTCAACCAGATATGCAAATCTGCCCTCATTTTGATAGTTGTTCAACAGGCTGTTTTTGGTTCAATTACCTGTAATCAAATTACCTTGATTTGATCAAATAGTTTCCTCAAAGAGAATCACTTCCTATGTAGTGAGGTTCATATACAGTTAGCGGACACCATCTTTCTCTTCACAGAGACACATTCATGAATGATTAACTTCCTTTAAATGTGACACCATATTAGCTGAGGTATTTGAATATATATATATATCTCACCTTTGCAATAGCTTCACTCCAAATCAACATATCCCACATCATTTTCATAATAAACCCACTAGCCTGCACAATGTGTCAGTGTATTCTACTTCTCTCATGTAGGAACACTAAGTAAGACATTAGCCTCATGACGTTGTGTTAGATTGCACCAGTTCATTTACTGTCTTGCCACAGCCTTGATAAACTCAACCTGCAACCTACCATTCGGGACAAACTGTATATGAGTCAACTTTTTAACGATTGACCATTTTGATTCCTCCTTATTTTCTTTGAATATCCAGCTCTAAAACAGTCTATGGAAATAATGCTTTAAAAAGACTAAACGCAATTGAAATCGTGCTGAGTGCAATTTGCTATGAGGGGGTTTGGCATGGTAAACTGTTACAGAGTAACGTGATATGAATGAACTCTAACCACTCACTGCAACCTGTCAGACAGTGTAGTGCAGGCTACGTCCCAAATGACACCCTATTCCCTATATAGTGCAGTACTTTTGACCAGAGCTCTCTGAGTTTCCCTATGGGCCCCGGTCAAAAGCAGTGCACTATATAGGAAAATAGGGTGCCATTTAGACGTCACATAGCCTGGAGGGTATGAGCGTTGGTCCAGTGACCGGAAGGTTGCTGGATCGAATCCCCAAGCTGACAAGGTAAAAATCTGTCATTCTGCCCCTGAGCAAGGCAGTTAACCCAATGTTCCCCATGCACCGATGGCATGGATGTCGATTAAGGCAGCGCCCTGCACCGCTCTGACTCTGAGGGTTTTGGTTAAATGCTGAAGACACATTTCAGTTGAATGCATTCAGTTGTACAACTGACTAGGTGTCCCCCTTTCCCTGTCGCGATGCAAAAATTGAAGTCTAATGCAAAGGGACTTGCTTCAAAGTCTCGGCCTCAGCCTCTGGAACCTCTCTCTATGTCAATTAGGACTGAGGGAAACTCAACTCATACTACATAGAGAGAGAGAGAGAAGGTGGGTGTGTGTTTACGTGGTGGACACGAGCGAGAGATTGAAAGAGGGTGGGAGTGTCAGTAAGACAGAGAAAGTGCTGGACAAGGATGAATGGTGCAAGAATGAAAGGAGAAAAAGAAAAACAGGGTATGTGATGCAGCCCACTTCCTGTCTGGGGGTCTTTGTCTGGCCTTGTGTGTTATTGGGAGATGGTGGTGGTGGTGGTGGTGGGGGGGGGGCTGTCAACTCTACATGCCACTAACAGAGAGAGAGAAGAGAGGGAATGGGGAGAAAATAAGCGAGTATGTTCGAGAGAAAGAGAGAGATAGCGAGAGAAAGGGGGAGGGGGCTGGATAGAGAGAGAAAGGGGGAGGGGGCTGTCAAATCTACATGCTACTGATGGACTCAGGTAGGCCTGGTAGCCCCACGTTCCCCTTGGTTTTGTAATGGGTCTGTGTGTGTTGGGGTGTCAGTGTAAGTATGTGTGAGTGTGGGGGTAGAGTCTAGTGTGTGCTTGTGTTTATGTGTGTGTTGGGGTGTCAGTGTAAGTATGTGTGAGTGTGTGGTTAGAGTCTAGTGTGTGTGTGTGTGTGTTTATGTGTGTGTTGGGGTGTCAGTGAGAGTATGTGTGAGTGTGTGGTTAGAGTCTAGTGTGTGTGTGTGTGTTGGGGTGTCAGTGTAAGTATATGTGAGTGTGGGGTTAGAGTCCAGTGTGTGTGTGTGTGTGTGTGTGTTTATGTGTGTGTGTTGGGGTGTCAGTGTAAGTATGTGTGAGTGTGTGGTTAGAGTCTAGTGTGTGTGTGTGTGTGTTTATGTGTGTGTTGGGGTGTCCGTGAGAGTATGTGTGAGTGTGTGGTTAGAGTCTAGTGTGTGTGTGTGTGTTGGGGTGTCAGTGTAAGTATATGTGAGTGTGGGGTTAGAGTCCAGTGTGTGTGTGTGTGTGTGTTTATGTGTGTGTGTTGGGGTGTCAGTGTAAGTATGTGTGAGTGTGTGGTTAGAGTCTAGTGTGTGTGTGTGTGTGTGTGTGTGTGTGTTTATGTGTGTGTTGGGGTGTCAGTGTAAGTATGTGTGAGTGTGGGGGTAGAGTCTAGTGTGTGTGTGTGTGTTTATGTGTGTGTTGGGGTGTCAGTGTAAGTATGTGTGAGTGTGTGGTTAGAGTCTAGTGTGTGTGTGTGTGTGTTTATGTGTGTGTTGGGGTGTCAGTGTAAGTATGTGTGAGTGTGTGGTTAGAGTCTAGTGTGTGTGTGTGTGTTTATGTGTGTGTTGGGGTGTCAGTGTAAGTATGTGTGAGTGTGTGGTTAGAGTCTAGTGTGTGTGTGTGTGTTGGGGTGTCAGTGTAAGTATGTGTGAGTGTGTGGTTAGAGTCTAGTGTGTGTGTGTGTGTGTGTTTATGTGTGTGTTGGGGTGTCAGTGTAAGTATGTGTGAGTGTGTGGTTAGAGTCTAGTGTGTGTGTGTGTGTTGGGGTGTCAGTGTAAGTATGTGTGAGTGTGTGGTTAGAGTCTAGTGTGTGTGTGTGTGTTGGGGTGTCAGTGTAAGTATGTGTGAGTGTGTGGTTAGAGTCTAGTGTGTGTGTGTGTGTGTTTATGTGTGTGTTGGGGTGTCAGTGTAAGTATGTGTGAGTGTGTGGTTAGAGTCTAGTGTGTGTGTGTGTGTGTTTATGTGTGTGTTGGGGTGTCAGTGTAAGTATTTGTGAGTGTGTGGTTAGAGTATAGTGTGTGTGTGTGTGTGTTGGGGTGTCAGTGTAAGTATGTGTGAGTGTGTGGTTAGAGTCTAGTGTGTGTGTGTGTGTGTGTGTTTATGTGTGTGTTGGGGTGTCAGTGTAAGTATTTGTGAGTGTGTGGTTAGAGTCTAGTGTGTGTGTGTGTGTTGGGGTGTCAGTGTAAGTATGTGTGAGTGTGTGGTTAGAGTCTAGTGTGTGTGTGCGTGTGTGTTTATGTGTGTGTTGGGGTGTTAGTGTAAGTATGTGTGAGTGTGTGGTTAGAGTCTAGTGTGTCAGTGCAAGAGAGTTCATTTAAAAAAAGGGTAGATGCAGGTACTCTGGGTAGGCATTTGATTAGCTATTTAGCAGTCTTGTTAAAAAGTATTATGGCTTGGGTGTAGAATCTGTTCAGGATCCTGTTGGTTCCAGATGTGGTGCACTGGTACTGCATGCCGTGCAGTAGCAGAGAGATCAGTCTCTGTCTTGGGTGACTGGAGTCTTAGATTTTTTTTTGGGGGGGGGGGGGCTACCTCTGACAGCGCCTGGCATAGAGGTCCTGGATGTTTTTTACATTTTTATTTATCCGTTATTTTACCAGGTAAGTTGACTGAGAACACGTTCTCATTTACAGCAACGACCTGGGGAATAGTTACAGGGGAGAGGACTTGGCCAAGCTACAGTACCTGCAATCCAGGACCTTTCGGCTCTTCCTTTTATCACAGAAAGCCTCAGACATGCCTTCGAACCTCCTACGACAGAAATGGACACATTAAAGAGACTAAGCGAAGAGACCTTTGACAAGCTACACACCATGTATTGGAGCATACACACTTTACCTCCCTCAGTAGACAAAACAACTTGTCTTGTCACAATAGGGCTGGTGAGGAGAGGAGGGATAGGAGGCTGTCATTACATACATCTGTTTGTCTGGGAGGAACACCACCCGAATAGCACCCTATTCCAGAAATAGGGTACTATGGGCCCTGGTCAAAGTAGTGCACTAAACAGTGTAGTGGATAGGGTGCTATTTGAGACAAACCTAGAAAGGTCCAGAGATAAGGGTCAGTCCATGTCTGTCTGTATAGCTGGTGAAGGGTTGCTGTTGCACTCGGACTAGGAAACAAACAGACTGAATGGGATGTAAGAGGTTCAGCCAAGCCTAGCTAGCACCAGTACACCTGGCTTTGGATCTTAAAGTGGAGAATGTGAAAACTATGGGATGTGTTCTATCTTCTCATCTATTCTCTTATCATCTTCTCTTTTCTTCCCCTCTCCACTCACAAGGCTCGAGTACACAAATAAACTGGGTCAGTAAGTTTACAGCCCTTTAAACTGGGAGGAAATTAGGACAAGTCTCCTTAGACTTCCAAATGTCTTGAACCTTAGAAACCCAGAGAGAGAGGAGGCTCTATTGTTGCCGTTCCCTCATCTGCATCCCAAAAGGCACCCTGTTTCTTATATATAGTGTGCTACTTCTGACCAGGGCACTGTGCAGGGAGCAGTGTGCCATTTGGGACGCAAACCCGTCTCCAAGGGGCTTTTGGGAGGTCTCGTCTTCGCAGAGCGACGCTCCGTGTCCGGATGCAGGTTTTAATCCCCTCAGGCTGATACAGAAACAAGGAGAAAGGGAGGAGGAAGAAGGGATCTGTCCCAAATGAGGCCCTAGCTCCTATATAGTGCACTACAGGACCCTGGTCAAAAGTAGTGCACTATATGGGTAACAGGGTTCCAGTTCGGAAGCAGACAAGGAGAGAGGAGGGAAGGAAGGAGGAGGGATGAGAAGAGAGGAAGGGAAGGAGGAAGGTCCATCTCCTCTGCAACATCTGATATGCATGGCTGAGTATGGTGTGTCCCCAAAATGGCAACCTACTCCCTATATAGTACACTACTTTTGACCAGAGTCCTACGTAGCACTTTATAGGGAGCAGGGTGCCATTTTGGACAGGGTCACAATCCTGTATAGCATGCTGTCAGCAGCATGGTGAGAAATAGAATAAGGATTTGTGTGTTGGGCAGATAGTCAATGAGATCACAAAGGACACTCACGCGCGCCGGCAACAGCACCTCGGTCACACCGATCCTCAAAACAGGGACCCACAGGGGTGCGTGCTCACCGTGTCCCTCCTGCACTCCCTGTTCACCCATGACAGAGTGGCTACGCACGTACCCAACTTAATCATCAAGTTTGCTGATGACACAACAGCCTGATTTACCAACAACAGAGACAGCCTACCGAGAGGAGGCGAAAGCCCCCTGGAGGCCAGGAAAATAACTGATCTAAGGAGCGGATCGTGGACTACAGGAGACAGGACGTCCCCCACATCCACAGAGCCACAGTGGAGGGGATCAACAGCTTCAGGCCAACAGACTGTTGGACAGTCGTCACTAGACGGCTAGCACCCGGCACTCAACCGTGCACCATAGAGCCTCCTGAACACTGGTCACTTTAATCAAATGTTTACATATTCTTTAACCTATTGTGATCCTATATAAGTGCTGCTGTATAGACCTTTTCTATTCATAGACTGTTCACAATGTTTCTACACACCATTCACGTACACATATATTTCTATTCCCGGACTATGTTTCTACACACCATTCACGTACACATATATTTCTATTCCCAGACTATGTTTCTACACACCATTCACGTACACATATATTTCTATTCCCGGACTATGTTTCTACACACCATTCAAGTACACAAATATTTCTATTCCCGGACTATGTTTCTACACACCATTCAAGTACACAAATATTTCTATTCCCGGACTATGTTTCTACACACCATTCACGTACACATATATTTCTATTCCCGGACTATGTTTCTACACACCATTCACGTACACATATATTTCTATTTCCGGACTATGTTTCTACACACCATTCACGTACACATATATATTTCTATTCCCGGACTATGTTTCTACACACCATTCACGTACACATATATTTCTATTCCCAGACTATGTTTCTATTACTCTGATATGTCTCCATTTCTTGTTCTATTTGTACTTTTGGATAATGTGTGTAATTGTCATTGTATTGCTAGGTATTGCTGGATTGCTGGAGCTGGAAACAAACATTTCGCTGCACCTGCAATAATATCTGCAACACTGTGTATGAGACCTGTGTATTGATTTGATTTGAGGCACATACACACATGCATGCATTACTGGCCAATGTTGGGCAAACACTCCAGCCCAAAGGACTAGTTAAAAGAAAGTTCTTTCTCCACTGCATTAAATTCAACCTTATAAAAATCCTTCCTCTCTTGGTTCTGGAAGATGAAACCCCTCGTTGTGGCTGTGGTTTTTTTAAAATGGGTGTTGTTGGGTTCCTGGGACAGTGGAAGCAGAGAGACTATGGCTGATTTGTGATTTGCATGCGGGTGGGAAGGGAAGAAGGGAGGAGAGGGAAAGGAAGGGTCTTTAATTTGAGTCCTTGCTTCCATTTCAACATATTTATTAGTGAAACCAAAGTGCTGTAACACATATAACTTAAATCAAATAGACTAGTACACACAAACACTTTTCAAAATGTTCAAATCAAACGCCTATTTTACAGAATAATGTAGCCTGTGATGCAGTCTTCATGATCATAATTTGTTTTTTTTAACTACTCAGCCTACATTTGAACACCACAGCAGAAGCTTGTCGCCTGCCATTTCACTTTCCACTTGCACACTCAAACGGTCTACTGTTTAGGACGCAAGTTTGTGTATTCAGACACGGACACTATGACTGGGATGTGGTTGTGTTACCTAGCTAAACTTCAAATGAATGCACTAACTGCAAGGCGCTCTGGGTAAGACCGTCTGCTAAATGACTCAAATGTAAAAATGTAGAGTGTTGGTTACGGAGCCCTTATAATTAGACTTAGTGAGGACAAAGGCAGTCAGTGTGTTAGGAAGGATGTGCCCCCCCCCCAGTATATCAGTTACACTGGGGGACATCTGAACTCAAGAGACACACTGATACTCACAACGACAAGTTGCAGCAACAATCAGAGGTAGTACTACACACAAAGAAGAAACAAAAACACACACTCCCATCCCAGTAATGCTAAGACAATAATAATTATGAGAGTTAAATCAAAGAATTAAACAGTATTCTCGGATTTCTTATGTTTTTCTGTGACAGAACAGCAGTAGGTAGATGACGTTTATTATCGCGAGGTTGGGAGTCTCTCTTTCGCAGGATTCCAGCAATGCCTGTGTGTTTTATGTGCCGACAGCATCATCGGTCATCTGTCAAATTACATACTGGATAGACAAGTCACTGGTTTGCTTCCCAAATGGCACCCTATTCCCTACATAGTGCAGAACTTATGACCAAAGCCTTATGCACTATATAGGAAATAGGGTGCCATTTGGGACACAGGCACCGAGTTCTGATGTTGTGTGTGTGTGACAGTAAAACAAAGTGGATCCCCATTGTAAGTTCCGTGCGAATGAAGTGACAGAGGAGGAGAATCTATCGACATCATAGAAATGGAACACCTAAACACACAAGGCTTCATATCCCATAATGAATTCAACAGCATATAGGTCCTCTAGCAGATTCTGGAGCTGCAGTAATAGAACTGCATGGGAACAAATGTTGAACGTTTCCAGAAGTTCACATTTGAGAGTGTCACACAGCATCAAATGGCCCATCCTAAGGAAACCACAACTGAGCCCTACGCCCTGAAAAGAAAACTGCTTGTGTGTGTGTGTGTGTGTGTGTGTGTGTGTGTGTGTGTGTGTGTGTGTGTGTGTGTGTGTGTGTGTGTGTGTGTGTGTGTGTGTGTGTGTGTGTGTGTGTGTGTGTGTGTGTGTGTGTGTGTGTGTGTGTGTGTGTGTGTGTGTGTGTGTACACCCGCATTCGAACAACACTGTCTAATAATCCAATTAGGCATATAACTCCCTTTAGTACACATTCTGTCAACTAAATGTCCCAATGGAACCGAGTCAAAGAGAGAAAAGCGGGAGAGAAAGAGAGAGAGAGGGGCTTTTTCTGTGTACCTTTCAGCTGGCGCACTGAATAAAATGCAAACAGAGCTTTAGAGGGAAGGTTTTAGATCTTAGTAAACATGCCGGGGCTTCGAGCTCTGTTCCACTCTGTCCTGGTTGGCTGGGAGGCAGCTCCCTCGGTTGTGTCCCAAATGACACCTTATGTCGTATGGAGTGCACTACTTCTGACCCAACCCTAATGGGCTTTGGTCAAAAGTAGTACACTACAAAGGGAATAGGGTGTCATTTGGGAAGCAGCTCCCTTGTCTTGTCTAGCAGGGATCTTTAGTCCCCTGATAACCGGCTGCTTTTCTTTTCTCAGGATGGGCTTTAAGGGAGGGGAGACGAACCGTGCCTCTCCTCTCCTGTCCGAACAACTGTCAGAGGAGAAGAGTGCCCCAGGGATGACAGAGAGCGAGAGAGAGGGGGAGAAGGACAGGACAAAAGAGAGAGAGGGAGAGTTTACCAGCCCCTCACTTCCCCTAACCTGCAATACACACACACACACACACACACACACACACACACACACACACACACACACACACACACACACACACACACACACACACACACACACACACACACACACACACACACACACACACACACACACACACACACACACACACACACTTGGAATTGCTGTACACAGAGTGAGAGGGAAGGCGAGAGGGGTAAGAGAGGGAAGAGATAAATAAAGGAGACTTCAGTACATTTTTCGTAGAGATGTCTTGATGCCCGTCTCTTTCATAAAACACTGACAGAGGGATTCTCTCTTCTTTCACTTCCTATCCCCCATCCCTCCATCCTCGTATCAGTCTGCAGACTCTCTCTCTCCAGGTGATATCTGGTGGCCAATGCGGGCCAGAGATTCTGATCATACATGTTGGAACAGAGAGAGAAGGAAAGAAGAGAGAGATGGTGTTCGCTCATTCTCTCTTTCTCTCTCCCTAAGTGTAATGTGTCTCAACACAGGTTAGATACTACAGTTCAGTTGGTTTGTAAAACATGAAATCCTTTCTGCCACAACCAACCAACTAGAGATAAGTGATGTGGTATTATCATTACATAGGCTGCACATTCATTTGGGCTGAAGTGAACAGAGAGAGAGAGAGAGAGAGAGAGAGAGAGAGAGAGAGAGAGAGAGAGAGAGAGAGAGAGAGAGAGAGAGAGAGAGAGAGAGAGAGAGAGAGAGAGAGAGAGAGAGAGAGAGAGAGAGAGAGAGAGAAACAGAGAAAAAAAATCATAAAGAATTCCGAACATCCACACAGTGACGGCTTATCTATCTTCCTGAGGCATGGAATCTCGGGCACACTGACGAGGTATGAGTGGTGGTAAAGGGGGAGGACACCATCCTCTGGAAACATTGTTCAATGACAGTCAAATACTCCAAGAGGGCACATCCCATTTCAATGGACTGCCTCTCTAGTCTATGGAAACAATAGCGTTTTCCGTTAATCATGCCAGCAACTCAGGGTGGATCTTGGAAAGCAAGAATGGCTTCCTATCCTGGTCTCCTATGTTTCATGAAAAGAGGGCAGGTAAGAGCAGGATAGAGACATGTACGTCAGCTGATAAGAACCAAAGGTAAAAGAGGGATGAAAAACTAAAGGACGGAGGAAGGGATAGTGCATTCCTACAAATAATTCAGGAATTCAGACCAACAGCACACTGGAATTATCCCTCTATCCCTATATCCCCCCCCCCTATGTATGCAACCAGAGCCCAGGTGTACTCTGGGAAAACAGTGTAATCTTTTCTTTTCTTTTCCAGTCCCTTTCATATCCTAAAATAAAGCTCCTGATACTTCCTTGTTCTTCATTTCCTGGTCCTATATGGACCCAGATGTGTGTGTGTGTGTGTACAGATGGCCGAGCAATCCTCCCTACATCCGTGACGGATCGACTGAACACTTTCATTTCATTTAGAGAGAGAGGGAGAGAAAGAGAGAGAGGGGGAGAGAAAGAGAGAGAGGGGAGAGAAAGAGAGAGGGGGAGAGAAAGAGAGAGAGGGGGGAGAGAAAGAGAGAGAGGGGGAGAGAA
>NC_060179.1:25981080-25988580 GCF_021184085.1 Oncorhynchus gorbuscha | reverse complement strand
ATGGATGAGTCTTTATCCAGCCCAGTTCAAACAGAGACAGCCTGGGTTTACACACACACACACACACACACACACACACACACACACACACACACACACACACACACACACACACACACACACACACACACACACACACACACACACACACACACACACACGGAGGGTCATCCTCCTCAGAGTACCCCGTCATTGTTTATCAGTGGGAAAGCTAAATAATGGTGCTGGCTGTGTTTAAAGATAGTGTGCTTCTACACAGTGGGTATTACCCAGTCAGTACCATTAGCACAGCAACTTATAGTGCCTGTCCCAAATGCCACCCTATTCCCTATATAGTGCACTACTCTTGACCACATCCTGTAAGGTTCTGGTCAAAACTAGTGCACTATATAGGGAAAAGGGTTACATTTTGGACACAGTCATAGAAAAGTGAACTCCTGGCCAGTTCTGCCGCGGTTCACCTCTGGCAGAATACCAAGGAAGGATATTCTTCCATTCATTCTGTTGGGAGGGCAGTGAGGATACCGCTCTCTCCCTCCACCTTACCCTGTGGCCTCCCTCCCTCTCCTTCTCCCCTCCTATCTGGGGGAGAATCTCAACGCAAAAACCAGAACAAATGCAGGACAAAGACACTTTTCAAGCATCAAAGAATGGGCTAGCCCTCTCTCATCCTCCCTCCCCCCTTTCCCTCACCCTCTCTCATCCTCCCTCTCCCCCTCTTCTATCCTCTTCGCCTCCCTTTCTTTCCGTCTCTCAGTCGGAAGCTTCCAGTCTGACAGGCCGAGACGGTAGGCCTGAGACCAAAGAGAGGTTAAATACTGTCTAAAATGACATGCGCATCACATGTCTAACTCTTATGGAGATCTAAATATTCACGAGCTCTGACACTTTGATCCAACAGAGGAATTCCAGCTAGAAGGATACCACACAACAGAATCTGACTTTATTCTAAACCCTCACAAGCAGTGACAGGACTCCCTGACCATGTGACCTGAGCTAAAGAAAACTCAACTGGGGCCCGGAGTTTGTCTGGTTAGGTCCCCATGTGGTCAGAAACAAAACTGAGGACCCGACTAATAAACACGGCTATTTTACCGCCAATAGAGAACAAAACACTTTCCCACAATCTTAATGGATATTCAAAGGGAGGTACGTTTTTAATAACGTGTCTTGATTCGATTCATCTTAACAAAATCCAACACAACACTCCTCTTCCCTGCAGTTTCTTTAGGACCTCATCAGTTCTGATCCAGTCGACACTGAAGAACACGCACGCACAGAACTCAGCACATACTGATCATTATTGGCAAGTTTGTTCTGGCCACACTTTGGCTGGGAGGAGGTTATCAGATCTGTGCCTGAATCCTTCAGACATGCACACACACACACACACACACACACACACACACACACACACACACACACACACACACACACACACACACACACACACACACACACACACACACACACACACACACACACACACACACACACACACACACACACACACACACACACACCGTGTGAAAGCAACCCCCTGGGAGAGAGATCTAACTACAAGGCAAGTGTCTTGTTGTTGGGAATAAACGGTCGTAACCAATAGGGATATAGCTGGGACTCTAACAAGTGTCAAAAGCTGATACTTGGCTTTGGACAAGGGCTCTGACAGGGCTAGATTCCTGTAATAGTAGAGCATCATAATCTAAAGGATGACGCAATGGAAAAGGATTTGTACAAATCACTCATCTCCTATAAACTGGTATGCAGACTGTAGCTATGTGCCGAGTCAGGTATTTCTTAAAGGGGAACTGCACCCGCTGACTTGGCCTCCTTTTTTGGTTTGCTCCTCGAGAAATGCGGGCGGCCATGACAGAAGCCCAATTGTGCGTTTGCTTGGGGGTGTGGTTTGTTGGAGAGTGTTTCTTGGGTGTGTTCCTTGCCACCACCAAAGACACGCCCATTTGTCAGAACCTTGCCCGCCCCCCCTCAATTCAGCAATTGCTGAATTGACTTAGATCTTCTAAACTTAGATCTTCTAAACTGTTTTCATAGCTTTCAAATGTAGTAACAAACAACCACGTATTTTTTATTTTATTTATTTCACCTTTATTTAACCAGGTAGGCAAGTTGAGAACAAGTTCTCATTTACAATTGCGACCTGGCAAAGATAAAGCAAAGCAGTTCGACAGATACAACGACACAGAGTTACACATGGAGTAAAGCAAACATACAGTCAATAATACAGTATAAACAAGTCTATATACAATGTGAGCAAATTAGGTTAGAAGGGAGGTAAAGGCAAAAAAGGCCATGGTAGCAAAGTAAATACAATATAGCAATTAAAACACTGGAATGGTAGTTTTGCAATGGAAGAATGTGCAAAGTAGAAATAAAAATAATGGGGTGCAAAGGAGCAAAATAAATAAATAAATTAAATACAGTTGGGAAAGAGGTAGTTGTTTGGGCTAAATTATAGGTGGGCTATGTACAGGTGCACTAATCTGTGAGCTGCTCTGACAGTTGGTGCTTAAAGCTAGTGAGGGAGATAAGTGTTTCCAGTTTCAGGTATTTTTGTAGTTTGTTCCAGTCATTGGCAGCAGAGAACTGGAAGGAGAGGCGGCCAAAGAAAGAATTGGTTTTGGGGGTGACTAGAGAGATATACCTGCTGGAGCGTGTGCTACAGGTGGGAGATGCTATGGTGACCAGCGAGCTGAGATAAGGGGGGACTTTACCTAGCAGGGTCTTGTAGATGACATGGAGCCAGTGGGTTTGGCGACGAGTATGAAGCGAGGGCCAGCCAACGAGAGCGTACAGGTGGCAATGGTGGGTAGTATATGGGGCTTTGGTGACAAAACGGATTGCACTGTGATAGACTGCATCCAATTTGTTGAGTAGGGTATTGGAGGCTATTTTGTAAATGACATCGCCGAAGTCGAGGATTGGTAGGATGGTCAGTTTTACAAGGGTATGTTTGGCAGCATGAGTGAAGGATGCTTTGTTGCGAAATAGGAAGCCAATTCTAGATTTAACTTTGTATTGGAGATGTTTGATATGGGTCTGGAAGGAGAGTTTACAGTCTAACCAGACACCTAAGTATTTGTAGTTGCCCACGTATTCTAAGTCAGAGCCGTCCAGAGTAGTGATGTTGGACCTGCGGGTAGGTGCAGGTAGCGATCAGTTGAAGAGCATGCATTTAGTTTTACTTGTATTTAAGAGCAATTGGAGGCCACGGAAGGAGAGTTGTATGGCATTGAAGCTTGCCTGGAGGGTAGTTAACACAGTGTCCAAAGAAGGGCCGGAAGTATACAGAATGGTGTCGTCTGCGTAGAGGTGGATCAGGGACTCACCAGCAGCAAGAGCGACCTCATTGATGTATACAGAGAAAAGAGTCGGTCCAAGAATTGAACCCTGTGGCACCCCCATAGAGACTGCCAGAGGTCCGGACAGCAGACCCTCCGATTTGACACACTGAACTCTATCAGAGAAGTAGTTGGTGAACCAGGCGAGGCATTCATTTGAGAAACCAAGGCTGTCGAGTCTGCCGATGAGGATGTGGTGGTTGACAGAGTCGAAAGCCTTGGCCAGATCAATGAATACGGCTGCACAGTAATGTTTCTTATCGATGGCGGTTAAGATATCGTTTAGGACCTTGAGCGTGGCTGAGGTGCACCCATGACCAGCTCTGAAACCAGATTGCATAGCAGAGAAGGTATGGTGAGATTCGAAATGGTCGGTAATCTGTTTGTTGACTTGGCTTTCAAAGACCTTAGAAAGGCATGGTAGGATAGATATAGGTCTGTAGCAGTTTGGGTCAAGAGTGTCCCCCCCTTTGAAGAGGGGGATGACCGCAGCTGCTTTCCAATCTTTGGGAATCTCAGACGACACAAAAGAGAGGTTGAACAGGCTAGTAATAGGGGTGGCAACAATTTCGGCAGATAATTTTAGAAAGAAAATGTCCAGATTGTCTAGCCCGGCTGATTTGTAGGGGTCCAGATTTTTCAGAACATCAGATGAATGGATTTGGGAGAAGGAGAAATGGGGAAGGCTTGGGCGAGTTGCTGTTGGGGGTGCAGTGCTGTTGAAAAATGCTTATTGAAATTCTCAATTATGGTGGATTTATCAGTGGTGACAGTGTTTCCTATCTTCAGTGCAGTGGGCAGCTGGGAGGAGGTGTTCTTATTCTCCATGGACTTTACAGTGTCCCAGAACTTTTTTGAGTTAGTGTTGCAGGAAGCAAATTTCTGCTTGAAAAAGCTAGCCTTGGCTTTTCTAACTGCCTGTGTATAACGGTTTCTAGCTTCCCTGAACAGCTGCATATCACGGGGGCTGTTCGATGCTAATGCAGAACGCCATAGGATGTTTTTGTGTTGGTTAAGGGCAATCAGGTCTGGGGAGAACCAAGGGCTATATCTGTTCCTGGTTCTAAATTTCTTGAATGGGGCATGTTTATTTAAGATGGTTAGGAAGGCATTTAAAAAAATATCCAGGCATCCTCTACTGACGGGATGAGATCAATATCCTTCCAGGATACCCCGGCCAGGTCGATTAGAAAGGCCTGCTCGCTGAAGTGTTTCAGGGAGCGTTTTACAGTGATGAGTGGAGGTCGTTTGACCGCTGACCCATTACGGATGCAGGCAATGAGGCAGTGATCGCTGAGATCTTGGTTGAAGACAGCAGAGGTGTATTTAGAGGGGAAGTTGGTTAGGATGATATCTATGAGGGTGCCCGTGTATAAGGCTTTGGGGGGGTACCTGGTAGGTTCATTGATAATTTGAGTGAGATTGAGGGCATCAAGTTTAGATTGTAGGATGGCTGGGGTGTTAAGCATGTTCCAGTTTAGGTCGCCTAGCAGCACGAGCTCTGAAGATAGATGGGGGGCAATCAGTTCACATATGGTGTCCAGAGTACAGCTGGGGGCAGAGGGTGGTCTATAGCAGGCGGCAACGGTGAGTGACTTGTTTTTAGAGAGGTGGATTTTTAAAAGTAGAAGTTCAAATTGTTTGGGTACAGACCTGGATAGTAGGACAGAACTCTGCAGGCTATCTTTGCAGTAGATTGCAACACCGCCCCCTTTGGCAGTTCTATCTTGTCTGAAAATGTTGTAATTTGGAATTAAAATTTCAGAATTTTTGGTGGTCTTCCTAAGCCAGGATTCAGACACAGCTAGAACATCCGGGTTGGCAGAGTGTGCTAAAGCAGTGAATAGAACAAACTTAGGGAGGAGGCTTCTAATGTTAACATGCATGAAACCAAGGCTATTACGGTTACAGAAGTCATCAAAAGAGAGCGCCTGGGGAATAGGAGTGGAGCTAGGCACTGCAGGGCCTGGATTCACCTCTACATCGCCAGAGGAACATAGGAGGAGAAGAATAAGGGTACGGCTAAAAGCAATAAGAATTGGTCGTCTAGAACGTCTGGAACAGAGAGTAAAAGGAGGTTTCTGGGGGCGATAAAATAGCATCAAGGTATAATGTACAGACAAAGGTATGGTAGGATGTGAATACAGTGGAGGTAAACCTAGGTATTGAGTGATGAAGAGAGAGATATTGTCTCTAGAAACATCATTGAAACCAAGAGATGTCATTGCATGTGTGGGTGGTGGAACTAATAAATTGGATAAGGTATAGTGAGCAGGACTAGAGGCTCTACAGTGAAATAAGCCAATAAACACTAACCAGAACAGCAATGGACAAGACATATTGACATTAAGGAGAGGCATCCTTAGTCGAGTGATCAAAAGAGTCCAGTGAGTGGAGTGGTTGGTTTGGGGGTCACAGCGATTTAGACAGCTAGCCAGGACATCGGTAGCAAGCTAGCATAGGATGGAGGTCTGTTGTTAGCCACCTCTTGCGTTCCGTCAGTAGATTAGTGGGGTTCCGTGTGGTAGAGGGGATTAGTCCAAATCACACAACAACAACAACAACAACAAAAAACAATAGATATAGTTATAGAGGCCCAAGAAGAAACATAATAATAATAATAAAAATAAATAAATTGTCTGATTGTCTATTCTGAGAGCAGCCGGTAAGACAGCTAACGGGTTAGCAGGCCGCAGATGGGCGTTCAGGTAACGTCGCGACGGAGGAGCCAGCCGGATCTCCTTCGGGTAGATAAGATCGGCAGTCCAGTTGTGAAGGCCCGGTGGGGCTCCGCGTAGGCAGTAAAACGGGTCCGGATAGGTGACTGCAGCCCAGGAGTGATTGACGGAGCTCAGGAGTGATTGACGGAGCTGGCTAGCTCCGGAGTAATTGATGTTTGCTCCGGAATCGACGAGAGCAGATAGACACACGGATAGCAGCTAGCTAGCTGTGAGATCCGGGAATGAATGTCCAGAGAGCAGTTGAAATCCAAGGACACGGAGAGAAAAATTGGTCCGGTATGTTCCGTTCCGAGCCGCGCTGCGCCGTACAAAACTGGCGATAGATTTTCGAGCTAAAGGATAGCTGATGACCACAAACCGTGGTTAGCTGAATACTAACGATTTGCCAGTAAAGAAGCTAACTAGCTTCTGAACTAGCTTCTGGTTAGCTTCTAGCTAGCTCCTGGCTAGCTTCTGGTTAGTTTCTGACTAGCTTCTTGGAGTTTCTGGCTAGCTTCTGGCTAGCTTCTTGGAGGATTGTAGATTTAAGGTAAATAATACTTATTTATAAATATAAATTGGTGAGGCGGGTTGCAGGAGAGTGTTTTGAAGATGAGTTGATGGAAAATAAAAATAAAATGTATGTGAAAAAAAGTTGTAAATATATATATATACAGGACACGACAAGACGAGGACAAAAGACGTCTGAACTGCTATGCCATCTCGGGATGATGAGATATAATAAACAACCCTTTACATAAAACCATAGATGCAGTGTTCGGCGAATATAACAACGGGCAGCTTTCACTGTCATTCTCCAGCTCGCTAAATAAGTATCTATCTAATGTCAGCTGTGCTAACAATGACCGTGAATGATACAAATATACATAACCAGATGTCTATGGTCTCGCTACCGGTACACTCACCGCCACCAGGGACCAACGAACTCCAACCACTTACTTCACATGGTAGGGCTCTAGGGTCTATCGGCCGGGCACTAGGGTCTATCGGCAGGGCACTAGGGTCTATCGGCAGGGCACTAGGGTCTATCGGCAGGGCACTAGGGTCTATCGGCAGGGCACTAGGGTCTATCGGCAGGGCACTAGGGTCTATCGGCAGGGCTCTAGGGTCTATCGGCAGGGCACTAGGGTCTATCGGCAGGGCACTAGGGTCTATCGGCAGGGCACTAGGGTCTATCGGCAGGGCACTAGGGTCTATCGGCAGGGCACTAGGGTCTATCGGCAGGGCACTAGGGTCTATCGGCAGGGCACTAGGGTCTATCGGCAGGGCACTCGGCAGGGCACTAGGGTCTATCGGCAGGGCTCTCTATCGGCAGGGTCTATCGGCAGGGGGTCTCTAGGGTCTATCGGCAGGGCACTAGGGTCTATCGGCAGGGCACTAGGGTCTATCGGCAGGGC